>NW_026995531.1:0-3443 GCF_028769735.1 Zonotrichia leucophrys gambelii
TCTATCAACACCCGACGCACTGGTGCCTTTACTGGGAACCTCCGCGATCGTGGATTTCAACACGCACCCACCACACCCCGACAAACCAGGCCCTTTCCCTGGAAAAAACTTACCCACCCTTCTGCTGCAGATTGCAGGAGCCCTTCCTCTCCAAACCAGCCAACTTGGCACTGTGCCACCTTTCACCTGGGAACCATCCTGCGTACCGGGGATTTTCAGGAGCAGCCGGCACTCCCCCACAGCCCCGAACACAACCGCCCTTTTCCCTGAGAAAACTACCGCCCGCTCTGGCTGGCAATTGCAGGACCACTTCCCTATAACAGCCCACTTGCACTGGTGCCACCTTTCATCTGGAACCATCCTGCGTATCGTGATTTTCAGACCAGCCGCCACTCCAGCCACAGGCCCCAACCAAACACGCCCTTTTCCTGAATAAACGCCTCCTCTGGCTGGCAGATTGCAGAGCACTTCCCTAAAACCAGCCCGACTCGGCACTGTGCCACCTTCTCTGGAACCATCCTGGTATCGTGGATTTTCAGGACCAGCCGCACTCCCAGCACAGCCCCCAAACAAACACGCCCTTTTCCCTGAATAAAACACTGCCCCATCTGGCTGGCAAATTGCAGGAGCCACTTGCCTCTATCAAACCAGCCCGACTTGGCACTGGTGCCACCTTTCATCGGGAACCATCCTGCGTATCGTGGATTTTCAGGAGCAGCCGGCCACTCCCACACAGGCCCCCAAAAAAACCACGGCCCTTTTCCCTGGCAAAGAAAACTCACCGCCCGTTCTGGCTGGCAGATTGCAGGAGCAACTTGCCTCTATCAAACCAGCCCGACTCGGCACTGGTGCACCTTTCCTCTGGGAACCATCCTGCGTATCGTGATTTTCAGGAGCCAGCCGGCCACTCCCAGCCACAGGCCCCCAAACAAAACTACGGCCCTTTTCCCTGGAAGTAAAACTGACCTGCCCATCATCTGGCTGGCAGATTGCAGGAGCCACTTCCCTCTATCAAACCAGCCCGACTCGGCACTGGTGCCACTTTTCTGGAACCATCCGCGTATTGTGGATTTCAGGAGCCAGCCGGCCCCTCCGCCAAGTCCCAAAACCAACTAGGGGCCCTTTTTTCCCGGAATAAAACTACCTGCCCTCATCTGGGTGGCCATTGCACCCACTTCCCCCACAAACCAGCCCAAATTGGCACGGTCCACCTTTCATCTGGAACCCCCGGGGTATCGGGATTTTCAGGGCTACCGGGGCCTCCCACCACAGGGCCCCCCAAAAACAAACTACGGCCCTTTTCCCCCGGGAAATAAAAAAGCCCGCCCATCTCTGGCTGGCAGATTGCAGGAGCCCTTCCCTCTTCAAACCAGCCCACTTGGCACTGGGGCCACTTTATCGGGAACCATCCGCGACGTGGGGTTTTTAGGAGCCCCGGGCCCCTCCCACCACAGGGCCCCCACCCAAACCAGGGGCCCTTTTTCCCGGAAAAAAACTTTCCCCCCCCTTTTGGGTGCAGATTGCAGGAGCCACTTCCCCCCTCAAACCCGCCCAACTTGGACTGGGCCACTTTTTATCTGGGGAAACCCTCCTCGTACCGGATTTTCAGACCCGGCTCTCCCAGCCCCAGGCCCCGAACACAACCCGGCCCTTTTCCCGAATAAAATGACCTTCCCTCTTGGCGCTTTCGGGGCCACTTTTACAACCACCCAATGGTGGGCCACCTTTCTGGGACCTCCGGGGGGGGGGGGGGGGGGGGGGGGGGGGGGGGGGGGGGGGGGGGGGGGGGGGGGGGGGGGGGGGGGGGGGGGGGAAGGGCCAGCCGGGACTCCCACCACAGGGCCCCCGACACAACCAGGCCCCTTTTCCCCGGAAAAAAAACTACCCCCCCTTTTGGGTGGCAGATTGCAGAGCCACTTCCCCCCTTCAAACCCCCACTTTTGGGACTGGTGCCACCTTTATCTGGGAACCATCCGCGTATCGTGGGTTTTCAGGGGCCAAGGGGCCCCCCGCCACAGCCGCCGACACAACAGGGCCCTTTTCCCGAAAAAAACACCCCCGCTCTGGGTGGGAGATTGCAGGGCCATTCCCTTTAAAACCCGCCCAATGGCACGGTGCCACCTTTCTCTGGGGAAACCCTCCTGCGTACGTTGATTTTAGGAGCCACCGGGCCCCTCCCAGCCACAGGCCCCGAACCAAACCGGCCCTTTTTCCCTGGAAAAAAAACCACCCCCCCTGGCGGCAGATTGCAGGAGCCCTCCCTATAAACAAACCCGACCGCACTGTGCCACCCTTTTTTCTGGGGAAACCCCCTGCGTATCGTGTTTTCAGGACCAGCCCGGGCCCCTCCCCCCACAGGCCCCCCAACAAAAACAGGCCCTTTTCCCCGGAAAAAAACTACCCCCGGCTCGGGTGGGAGATTGCAGGAGCCACTTCCCTTCAACCAGCCCACTGGACTGTGCCACCTTTCATCGGAACCTCCTGCGTATCGTGGATTTTCAGGACCACCGGCACTCCCAGCACAGGCCCCAAACAAAACACGGCCTTTTCCCTGGAATAAAACTGACCTGCCCATCGGCTGGCAGATTGCAGGAGCCACTTCCCATCAAACCACCCGACTTGGCACTGTGCCACCTTTCCTGGGGAAACCCCCGCTATCTGGGTTTTCAGGGGCAGCCGGCCACTCCCAGCCACAGGCCCCCAAACAAAAAAACGGCCCTTTTCCCCGGGAAAGAAAATTTACCCGCCCCGCTTCTGGGTGGGAGATTGCAGGAGCAAATTCCCCTATAAACCAGCCCCTGGCACTGGTGCCACCTTTTACTGGGAACCATCCTGCTATCGGGATTTTCAGGAGCCACCCCACTCCCCGCCACAGGCCCCCCAAAAACAAAAACGGGCCCTTTTCCCCGGAATAAAACGCCCGCCCATCTCTGGCTGGCAGATTGCAGGAGCCACTTGCCTCTATCAAACCAGCCCGACTTGGCACTGGTGCCACTTCATCTGGAATCCAGCTGGTATCGTGGATTTTCAGGACCAGCCGGGC
Organism: Zonotrichia leucophrys gambelii; assembly: GCF_028769735.1. Classification (NCBI taxonomy): domain Eukaryota; kingdom Metazoa; phylum Chordata; class Aves; order Passeriformes; family Passerellidae; genus Zonotrichia; species Zonotrichia leucophrys. Next base: position 3,044 of record NW_026995531.1, read on the forward strand.
CCCTCCAGCCACAAGCCCCAAAACCAAACTACGGCCCCTTTTCCTGGAAGTAAAACTGACCTGGCCATCTTTTGGCTGGGAATTGCAGAGCCCCCTTTTATCAAACCAGCCCACTTGGCACTGGTGCCACCTTATCTGGGACCATCCGCGTATTGTGGAATTTCAGGAGCCAAACCGGCCACTCCCGCCACATCCCCAACCAATCTAGTCCTTTTCCCTGGAAGAAACTACCCGCCCACATCTGCTGGCACATTTCAGCTGCCACTTGGTTATCAAACCACCCATTGCACTGGGGCCACCTTCATCTGGAACCTCCGGCTATCGGATTTCAGACCAGCCGCCACTCCCAGCCACAGGCCCCAACACAAACAAAGGGCCCTTTTTTCCTGAAAAAAAACGC
>NW_026995532.1:0-3441 GCF_028769735.1 Zonotrichia leucophrys gambelii
ACCCCCCCCGGGCCCCCCAAAAAAAACGGGCCCTTTTCCGGAAAAAAACTACCCCCCCCTCTGGGTGGCAATTGCAGGACCCTTCCCCTATCAAACAGCCAAAATGGCCGGGGCCACCTTTTTGGGAAAAAATCCGCGTATGGGATTTTAGGGGCCAGGGGCCACCCCAGCCACAGGGCCCCCCCAAAAAAAAACGGCCCTTTTCCCCGGAAAAAACTACCCCCCCCGCTCTGGCTGGCAATGCGGACCACTTCCTCTACAACCACCCCCCTTTGGATGGGCCACCTTTCTCTGGGAACCATCCTGGTATCGTGGATTTTTTAGGAGCCCCCGCCCCTCCCAGCCCGGGGGCCCCCAAACACAAACCACGGCCCTTTCCCTGGAAAAAAACTACCCCCCCGCCTGGCTGGGAGATTGCAGAGCCCCTTCCCTTTTCAAACCCGCCCGACTCGGCACTGGTGCCACCTTTCATCTGGGAAACCCTCCTGCTATCGGGATTTTCAGGAGCCAGCCGGCCACTCCCAGCCACAGGTCCCCCAAAAAATACTCGGGGTTTTTCCCCGGAATAAAACGACTGCCCATCTTTCTGGCTGGGGATTGCAGGAACCCCTTGGTCCTTTATCCACCCCTTGGCACGTGCCACCTTTCTCTGGAACCATCCTGGGGTATCGTGGATTTTCAGGACCAGCCGGCCACTCCCCCCACAGGCCCCAAAACAAATTTCGGGGCCCCCTTCCCTGGAATTAAACCCACCCCTTTCTGGCGGCAGTTGCAGGGAAACCCTTGGGGTTCTCATACCACCCAATTGGCTTGGTGCCAATTTCATCTGGGGAAACCCTGCTGCGTTCGTGGATTTTCAGGGGGCCGGGGCCCCTCCCGCCACAGGCCCCCGAACAAAACCAGGCCCTTTTTTCCCCGGGAAAAAAACTCACCCCCCGCTTCGGCTGCAGATTGCAGGAAACTTCCCCCTATCAAACCACCTTACTGGCATGGTGCCCCTTTTCCCGGGGCCATCCCCCGAATGGGATTTTCAGGGGCCACCGCCACTCCCCCCAGGCCCCAAAAAAATTTTTGGGGGGGAAAAGGTTTAATTAAAAAGGGGGGGGGGGGGGATTTTTAAAATTTGTGGTTTTGGGGGGGGGAAAAAAACTCGCCTTTTCCCGGAATTAAAAAAATGACCTGCCCTCTTTTGGCTGGGAGATTTCAGGACCCCCTTTCTCTATCAAACCCCGACGGGACTGGTCCCCCTTTTTGGGGGCCATCCCGGGGATGTGGGTTTTCAGGAGCCGGGGCCCCTCCCAGCCACAAGCCCCAAAAAAAAAAACGGCCCTTTTCCCCAATAAACTAACCCCCCATCTGGCTGGAGATTTCAAGGGGCCCCCCCTCTTCAAAAAAAAGCCCCATTGGACTGTCACCTTTCATCTGGGAACCATCCTGCGTATCGTGGATTTTCAGGAGCCACGGCCCCCTCCCGCCCGGCCCCCAACAAAACACGGCCCTTTCCCCGAAAAAAACCCCCCCTTTGGCTGGAGATTTCAGGAACACTTCTCTTCAAACCACCCCTTGGCCCGGTGCCACTTTCATCTGGGGAAACCCTCTCGTAACGGGATTTTCAGGAGCCCCCGGCCCTCCCGCCCCAGGCCCCCCCAAAAAAAACCACGGCCCCTTTTTTCCCGGAAAAAAACCCCCTCCTCTGGTGGGAGATTGCAGGAACCCCTTCCCCCTTTCTCCACCCAAATGCCCGGTGCCACTTTCATCTGGGGAACCCTCCGGTATCGTGGATTTTCAGGAGCCGCCCGGCCACTCCGCCACACCCCCCAAAAAAACCACGGCCCTTTTCCGGGGAAAAAAACCCCCCCCCGCTTTGGCGGGGAATTTCGGACCTTCCCCTATCAACCGCCCCACCGCCGGTGCCCCTTCATTGGGGAAACCATTGCGTATGGGATTTTCAAGGCCCCGGCCACTCCCAGCACAGGCCCCAAAACAAACCCGGCCCTTTTCCCGGAAAAACACCGCCCCCTCTGGTGGCAGATGAGGGGCCCCTTCCCTTTTCAAACCGCCGACTGGGACTGGGGCCAAACCCTTTTTGGGAACCACCTGCGTATCGTGGGGTTTTAGGGGCCCGCCGGGCCCCCCAACAAGCCCCCAAAAAAAAACAGGCCCTTTTCCCTGGAAAAAAAACTACCCCGTTCTGGTGGCAGATTTGCAGGGGCCACTTCCCTACAAAAAAGCCCACTGGGGGGTGCACCTTTCATTGGGAAAAAAACCTGCGATGTGGATTTTCAGAGCAGCCGGGCCCCTCCCCCACGGCCCCCAACACAAAAAAGGCCCTTTTCCCCCGGAAAAAAACCCACCCCCCGCTTCTGGCTGGGAGATTGCGGAGCCCCTTCCCCCTATCAAACCCCCGACTGGAGGGCCCCCCCCCTTTTTGGGAAACCCTCTGCGTATCGTGGATTTTCAGGGCCCGCGGCCACTACCCAGGCCCCCCCCCCCCCCCCCCCCCCCCCCCCCCCCCCCCCCCCCCCCCCCCCCCCCCCCCCCCCCCCCCCCCCCCCCCCCCCCCCCCCCCCCCCCCCCCCCCCCCCCCCCCCCCCCCCCCCCCCCCCCCCCCCCCCACCGGTGCCCCTTTCATCTGGGAACCTCCTGCATGTGGATTTTTAGGGCCCGCCGGCCCCCTCCCAGCCCCAGGCCCCCAACCAACCACGGCCCTTTTTTCCCGGAAAAAACAACCCCCCCTTTGGCTGGAAAATTTCGAGCCCTTGGGACATCAAACCAGCCCACTTTCACTGTGCCCTTTTCATTGGGGAAACCCTCCTGCGTATGTGGATTTTCAGGGGCCAGCCGGCCACTCCCCCCACAGGGCCCCCAAAAAAAAAAACGGCCCTTTTCCCGGAAATAAAAAGACCCGCCCCCTTTTTTTATCTGGGTGGCAGATTGCAGGAAAAAAAAACCATTTTGCCTCTATCAAACCACCCGACTTGGCATGGTGCCACCCTTTGGGGCTGGAGCCCTCCCGTATTGTGGGTTTTCAGGGCCAGCCGGCCACTCCACCACAGCCCCCCAAAAAAATTACGGCCCTTTTCCCCCCCAAGTAAAATGACTGCCCATTTTCTGGTTGCAAAGCATCCCTCTTTTTACAAACGCCAACTTTGGGACTGGTGCCACCTTTCATCTGGGAACCACCCGCGATCGGGTTTTCGGGGCCCCCGGCCACCCCAGCCACGGGCCCCAACAAAACACGGCCCTTTTCCCTGGAAAAAAACACCCCCCTTTTGGTGAGATTTGCGGGCCACTTCCCCATCAAACCGCCCACTGGACTGTGCCCACCTTCATTGGGAACCATCCCTATCGTGGATTTTCAGGGGCCCGCCCGGGCCCCTCCCCCACACCCCCCCCAAAACAAAACAGCCCCTTTTTCCCGGAAAAAAAACCCCCCCGGCT
>NW_026995533.1:0-3439 GCF_028769735.1 Zonotrichia leucophrys gambelii
CCCCCAGCCACGGCCCCCAAACACAAACAGGCCTTTTCCCTGGAAAAAAAACTACACGCCCGCTTTTGGCTTGCAGATTGCAGGAGCACTTCCCTTATCAACCAGCCCGACTCGGACTGGTGCCACCTTTCATCTGGGAACCATCCTGCGTATCGTGGGTTTTCAAGCCAAACGGCCACTCCCAGCCCAGGCCCCCAAAAACAAACAGGCCTTTTCCCTGGAAAAAAAACTACCGCCCCGCTTTTGGCTGGCAGATTGCAGGAGCCACTTGTTCTATCAAAACCCGCCCACTTGGGAACTTGCACTTTCATCTGGGAACCATCCTGCATTGTGGATTTTTAGGAGCCAGCCGGGCCCCTCCCAGCCAAAAGGCCCCCAAACAAAACTACGGCCCCTTTTCCCTGGAATTAAAAGACCTGCCCATCTTCTGGCCCGGCAAATTTCAGGAACCACTTGGCTATCAAATCTCAGCCCAACTTGGCCTGGTGCCACTTTCATCTGGGACACCATCCAGCGTATTGTGGTTTTTCAGGGCCAGACGGCACTCCCAGCCACAGCCCCCAAAAACAAACCACGGGCCCTTTCCTGCAAAAAAATGCACCGCCCGTTCTGGCTGGCAGATTGCAGGAACCACTTCCTCTATCAAACCAGCCGACTGGCCTGGTGCCACTTTCATTGGAAACCATCCTGGTATCGTGATTTTTTCAGGAGCCAGCCCGGGCCCCTCCCAGCCCAGGCCCCAAACAAACCACGGCCCTTTTCCCTGGAAAAAACTAAACCCCCACCTTCTGGCTGGCAGTTGCAGGACCACTTCCCTCTATCAAACCAGCCCGACTCGACATGGTGCCACCTTTCATCTGGGAACCATCCTGCGTATCGTGGATTTTCAGGAGCCAGCCGCCACTCCCAGCCACAGGCCCCCAACACAAACCACGGGCCCCTTTTTCCCCGGCAAACAAAACTCACCCGCCCGCTTCTGGCTGGGAGATTGCAGGAGCCACTTCCCCTCACACACCAGCCCGTCGGCACTGGTCCACCTTTCATCTGGGAACCATCCTGCGTATCGTGGATTTTCAGGAGCCAGCCGGCCACTCCCCGCACAGGCCCCAAACAAAAACTACGGCCCTTTTCCCTGGAATTAAAAATGACCTCCCATCTTCTGGCTGGGAGATTGCAGGCACTTGGCTCTTCAACCAGCCCACTTGGCCTGGTGCCACTTTCATCTGGGAACCATCCTGGTAAACGTGGATTTTCAGGAGCCAGCCGCCACTCCCAGCCACAGGCCCAACACAAACACGGCCCTTTTCCCTGGAAGTAAAACTGACCTGCCCGTCATCTGGCTGGGAGATTGCAGGAGCCACTTGCTCTATCAAACCAGCCCGACTGGCACTGGTGCCAAATTTCATTTTGGGGAAACCCTCCTGCGTATCGTGGATTTTCAGGAGCCCGCCCGGCCACTTCCCCGCCACAGGCCCCAAACAAAAACACGGCCCCTTTCCCCGGAATTAAAATGACCTCCCATCTTCTGGCTGGCAGATTGCAGGATACCATTGGCACTATCAATCCCGCCGACTTGGCACTGGTGCCACTTTCATCTGGGAACCATCCCGCGTATCGTGGATTTTCAGGAGCCAGCCCACTCCCAGCCACAGGCCCCCGAACACAAACACACGGCCCTTTCCCTGGCAAAGAAAACTCACCGCCCCGCTTTTGGCTTGCAGATTGCAGGAGCCCCTTCCTCTATCAAACCGCCCACTTGGCACTGGTGCCACCTTTCATCTGGGAACCATCCTGCGTATCGTGGATTTTCAGGAGCCAGCCGGAGATCCCACCACAGGCCCCCGACACAAACCACGGCCCTTTTCCCTGGAAACAAACTCACCGCCCGCTTCTGGCTGGCAGATTGCAGGAGCCACTTTCCTCTATCAAACCAGCCCGACTCGCACTGGTGCCACTTTTATCTGGGAACCATCCTGTATCGTGGATTTTCAGGGGCCCCGGCCACTCCCCCCCCAGGCCCAAACAAAACACGGCCCTTTCCCTAAAAAACTGACCTGCCCTCTCTGGCTGGCAGATTGCGGGCCCACTTTCCCCTAACCACCCCCACTTGGCACTGGTGCCCCCTTTCATCTGGGAACCATCCTGCGTATCGGGATTTTCAGGAGCCAGCCGGCCACTCCCCAGCCACAGGCCCCAAACAAAACTACTGCCCTTTTCCGAGGAAATAAAATGACCTGCCCGTCTCTGGCTGGCAATTGAGGACCACTTGCCCCCTATCAATCCAGCCCGACTCGCACTGGTGCCACCTTTCATCTGGGAACCATCCTGCGTATGTGGATTTTCAGGAGCCAGCCGGCCACTCCCAGCCAAGGCCCCAAACACAAACTACGGCCCCTTTCCCTGGAAGAAAACTTGACCCTGCCCATTTTCTGGCTGGCAGATTGCAGGAACCACTTTGGGTCTCTCAAACCAGCCCCAACCTTGGCCACTGGTGCCCCCTTTCATCTGGGAACCCCTTCCTGCTATCGTGGATTTTCAGGACCAGCCGGCCACACCAGCCACAGTGCCCCGAAACACAAACCGGCCCTTTTCCCTGGCAAACAAAACTTACCCCCGCTTCTGGCTGGCAGATTGCAGGAGCCCCTTTCCTCTATCAAACCAGCCCCACCCCGGAAATGGTGCACCTTTCATCTGGGAACCATCCTGCGTATCGTGGATTTTCAGGAGCCAGCGGCCACTCCAGCCACAGGGCCCAAACAAATACTACGGCCCTTTTCCTGGAATTAAACTGGACCTCCTCTTCTGGCTGGGAGATTGCAGAGCACTTCACATCAAACCACCCGACTGGGACTGGGGGCCCCTTTATCTGGGAAAAATCCTGCGTATCGTGGGTTTTCGGAGCCAGCCGGGCCCTCCCAGCCACAGGCCCCAAAACAAAAAAGGCCTTTTCCCTGGAAAAAAACTTACCCCCCGCTTTTGGCTGGGTTGCGGGCCCTTTCCTCTATCAACCAGCCCCACTGGCATGGTGCCACCCTTTTTTGGGGGGCCTTTCCGCTATGTGGATTTTCAGGAGCCAGCCGGGCCCCTCCCGCCACAGGGCCCCCAAACAAAAAACCCCGGGCCCCTTTTTCCCCGGAAAAACTACCCCCCGCTTTTGGCGGGAGATTGCAGGGGCACTTCCTCTTCAAAACCCGCCCCTCGGCATGGGGCCACCTTTCATCTGGGAACCCCTGCGTATTGGATTTTCAGGAGCCAGCGGCCCCCGCCAAGGCCCAAACAAAACCACGGCCCCCTTTTCCCCCGGAAAAAAATTACCCGCCCCCCCTGGCTGGGAGATTTTCAGGAACCCCTTCCTTTATCAAAAAGCCGACTCGGGCCCCGGGGCCACTTTCATTGGGGAAACCCTCCTGTGACGTGGATTTTAGGGCCGGGGGCCCCT
>NW_026995534.1:0-3435 GCF_028769735.1 Zonotrichia leucophrys gambelii
CCTGGAAAAAACTACCGCCCTTTGGGGGCAGATTGCAGGCCCCCTTCCTCTTCAACAGCCCCTGGCCTGGGGCCAAATTTCATCTGGGAACCTTGCTATCGTGGTTTCAGGAGCCGCCGGCCATCCCGCCACAGGCCCCCAAAAACCCAAACAGGCCTTTCCTGGAAAAAAACCACCCCCCCCCCCCTTTTGGCAGTTGCAGGAGCACTTCCTCTATCAACCACCGCTGGCCTGGGCCCCCCTTTATCTGGGAAACCCTCCTGGTATGTGGATTTTCAGGAGCCGCCGGCCCCTCCCGCCCCGGCCCCCCAAACAAAACCAGCCTTTTCCCCGGAAAAAAAACTCCCCCCCTTTGGCTGGGAGATTTCAGGAGCCATTCCCTATCAAACCCCCCGACCCGGATGGGCCACCCTTTTATTTTGGGAACCATCCTGCGTATCTGGTTTTGGAGCAGCCCGGCCCCTCCCAGCCCAGGCCCCAAAAAAAAACCCGGCCCCTTTTTCCCCGGCAAACAAAATACCCCCCCGCTTTTGGCTGGAGATTGCCGGAGCCATTCCCTCTCAAACCAGCCATGACTGGTGCCCCCTTTTATTGGGAAAAACCCTCTGCGTATGGGATTTTCAGGAGCCAGCGGGGCCCCTCCCCGCCACAGGCCCCAAAAAAACTACGGCCCTTTCCCGGAATAAAATGACCTCCCTCTTTTGGCTGGCAGATTGCAGGACCTTCCCTACCCAGCCGACTGGCATGGTGCCCCCTTTATCTGGGAAAAACCCTCCCGCGTATCGGGATTTTCAGGAGGCGGGGCCCTCCCCGCCCCAGGCCCCCAAACAAAACACGGCCTTTTCCCCGGAAAAAAAACTGACCTGCCCGTCATCTGGCTGGCAGATTGCAGGAGCCACTTGCCTCTATCAACTCCAGCCCGTCTTGGCACTGTGCCACCTTTCATCTGGAACCATCCCGTATCGTGGATTTTCAGGAGCCAGCGGCCACTCCCAGCCACAGGCCCCGAACAGAAACCACGCCCTTTTCCCTGGCAAAAAACTGCACCGCCCGCATCTGGCTGGCAGATTGCAGGAGCCACTTGCCTCCTATCAAACCAGCCCGACTCGGCCACTGGTGCCACCTTTCATCTGGGAACCATCCTGCGTATCGTGGATTTTCAGGAGCCAGCCGGCCACTCCCAGCCACAGGCCCCCAAACACAAACCACGGCCCTTTTCCCTGGCAAAAAAACTCACCCGCCCCGCTTCTGGCTGGCAGATTGCAGGAGCCACTTCCTACTATCAAACCAGCCCGACTCGGCACTGGTGCCACCTTTCATCTGGGAACCATCCTGCGTATCGTGATTTTCAGGAGCCAGCCGGCCACTCCCAGCCACAGGCCCCCAAACACAAACACGGCCCTTTTCCCTGGAAACAAAACTACCCCCCCTTCTGGCTGGCAGATTGCAGGAGCCACTTGCCTCTATCAAACCAGCCCGACTCGCACTGGTGCCACCTTTCATCTGGGAACCATCCTGCGTATCGTGGTTTTCAGGTAGCCAGCCGGCCACTCCCAGCCACAGGCCCACCAAACACAAACCACGGCCCTTTTCCCTGGCAAAAAAACTTCCCCACCCCCGCTCTGGCTGGCAGATTGCAGGAGGGCCCCTTCCCTCTATCAAACCAGCCCGACTCGACACTGTGCCACCTTTCATCTGGGAACCATCCTGCGTATCGTGGATTTTTTCAGGAGCCAGGCGGCCACTCCCAGCCACAGGTCCCCACAAATACTACGGCCCTTTCCCTGGAATTAAAACTGACCTGCCCATCTTCTGGCTGGCAGATTGCAGGACCCACTTCCCTCTATCAAACCAGCCCGACTGGCACTGGTGCCACCTTTCATCTGGGAACCATCCTGCGTATCGTGGATTTTCAGGAGCCAGCGGGGCCACTCCCAGCCACAGGCCCCCGAACACAAACCAACGGCCCTTTTCCCTGGAAGTAAAACTGACCTGCCCGTCTTCTGGCTGGCAGATTGCAGGAGCCACTTGCCTCTATCAATCCAGCCCGTCTTGGCACTGGTGCCACCTTTCATCTGGGAACCATCCTGCGTATCGTGGATTTTCAGGAGCCAGCCGGCCACTCCCAGCCACAGGCCCGAACACAAACCACGGCCCTTTTCCCTGGCAAAAAAACTCACCCGCCCCGCTTCTGGCTGGCAGATTGCAGGAGACACTTCCCTCTATCAAACCAGCCAGACTCGGCACTGGTGCCACCTTTCATCTGGGAACCATCCTGCGTATCGTGGATTTTCAGGAGCCAGCCGGCCACTCCCAGCCACAGGCCCCCAAACACAAACTACGGCCCTTTTCCCTGGCAAACAAAACTCACCCGCCCTTTTCTGGCTGGCAGATTGCAGGACCCACTTGCCTCTATCAAACCAGCCTGACTCGGCACTGGTGCCACCTTTCATCTGGGAACCATCCTGCGTATCATGGATTTTCATTAGCCAGCTGGCCACTCCCAGCCACAGGCCCCGAACACAAACCACGGCCCTTTTCCCTGGCAAAGAAAACTCACCCGCCCCGCTTCTGGCTGGCAGATTGCAGAAGCCACTTCCCTCTATCAAACCAGCCCGACTGGCACTGGTGCCACCTTTCATCTGGGAACCCTCCTGCGTATCGTGGATTTTCAGGAGCAAGCCGGCCACTCCCAGACACAGGTCCCCAAACAAATACTACGGCCCTTTTCCCTGGAAGTAAAACTGACCTGCCCATCTTCTGGCTGGCAGATTGCAGGAGCCACTTGCCTCTATCAAAACCAGCCCGACTCGGCACTGGTGCCACCTTTCATCTGGAACCATCCTGCGTATCGTGGATTTTCAGGAGCCAGACCGGCTACTCCCAGCCACAGGCCCCGAACACAAACTACGGCCCTTTTCTCTGGAAGTAAAACTGACCTGCCCGTCATCTGGCTGGGAGATTGCAGGAGCCACTTCCCTCTATCAATCCAGACCGACGCGGGACTGGGCCACCTTTCATCTGGGAACCATCCTGCGTATCGTGGATTTTCAGGGGGCCAGCCGGCCACTCCCAGCCACAGGCCCCCGAACACAAACCACGGACCTTTTCCCTGGGATACAAAACTAACCCACCCCGCTTCTGGCTGGCAGATTGCAGGAGCATTTAACTCTATCAACCAGCCCGACTCGACACTGGTGCCACCTTTCATCTGGGGAAACCCTTCTGCGTATTGTGGATTTTCAGGAGCCAGCCGGCCACTCCCTGCCACAAAGGGCCCCCCCAACACAAACTACGGCCCCTTTCCCCGGAATTAAACCTGACCTGCCCATCTTCTGGCTGGCAGATTGCAGGAAAAAACTTTGGGTCTCTCAAACCAAACCCAACTTGGGAAATGGTGCCCCCTTTCATCTGGGAACCATCCTGCGTACGTGA
>NW_026995535.1:0-3435 GCF_028769735.1 Zonotrichia leucophrys gambelii
AGGTACGGTGTCCCGGAGCTAAGCGCCGGGCCCGGGGACATTTCGGCAAAGCCGCCCCTTGGAGTGCACGTGACCGGCACAAACGCCTTTGCGCGAAAAGCCCCCCTTCGCCCCCGGCGGAGAGGGGGCGCTTCGGAAAGGTGAAGAATGAAGCGCCAAAACTGGTTGTGTGCGCAGCTTGCAAAATGATAGAAAACAGTACCTTACCAACTCCTACCCTTTTTCCAAACCATGAACATTCGTTTGGGAAGGGGTTTGGACAACTTTGTTTTTTTTTTGCAAAAAAAACTCTCAAAACCTCTCTGCAAAATTACAAACGAGGGAGATGTTTCTGTGCAGGCACGTTTCCCTTTCCAGACATATGGAAAAGTTTTTTTTTTAATGTGTAGACCACAAAAATCCCAAAGAAGAAGTAAAGGGTGTCCCCCGGAGCAAGGCCGGCCCCCGGGGACATTCGGGAGAAGCCCCCGCTCTGGAGTCCTGTGACCGGGACAATCGCCTTTGCGCGAAGAAGCGCTTTTTCGCCTCCGGGAGCGGAGAGTGCGGGTGCTTCGGAAAGGTGGAATAAGCGCACAACACTAGGATGTGGCGCACTTGCAAACTGTAGAAAACAGTACCTTTCCACACTCCCACCTTTTTCCCCAAAAACATGAACATCGGTTTGGAAGGTGTTTTGGACAAATTTTTTTTTCTCTTTCAAAACATCTGCAAAAACCCCTCTGCAACATGTAAACACGATGGGAAAAGTTTTTGTGCGGCACAGTTTTTCCCTTGCCCCACAAGTGGAATATTTTTTGCAATGAGTAAACCCCAAAAATCCCAAAGAAAAGGGACGGATGTCCCCGAGCTAACGCCCGGGCCCCCCCCCCATTTCGGGAGAAGCCGCCCTCGGAGTGACTGTACCGGCACAACGCCTTTGCGGAAAAGCCGTTCTTCTTCCGGGGGGGGGAGGGGCTGCTTCGGAAAGGTGAAGAATGAAATGCAAACACTGGATTGTGGCGCAGCTTGCAAAAGATAGAAAACGTACCTACCCCAAATCCTACCTTTTCCCCAAACATGAACATTCGGTTTTGGGGGGTTTTTTGGGCAAATTTGTTTTTCTTCCTGCAAAACCCAAAATTTCTGCAACATGACAAACGAGGGAGATGTTTTTTTGTCAGGCACAGTTTTTCCCCTTTCCAACATAGTGGGAAAAGTTTTTTGAATGATGTAGACCACAAAAGTCCCGAAAGAAAAGGTACGGATGTCCCCGGGGCTAAGCGCCGGTCCCGGGGACATTTTGGCAGAAGCCCCCCGCTTGGAGTGCACTGTGACCGGGACAAACGCCCTTTTCGCGAAAAGCCGCTTTTTCGCCCGGCGGGAGAGTGCGGGCTTCGGGAAAAGGGGAAGAATGAAGCGCACAACACAGGTTGTGTGCGCACTTTCAAACTGATAGAAAACATACCCTTCCAAACCCCTCCTTTTCCAAACACATGAAATTTGGGGGGAAGGTTTTTTGGGAAAAATTTGTTTTTTTCTGCAAAACCTCGCAAACCCCCCTCCAACTGTAAACACGGGAGATGTTTTTGTGCAGCACCCGTTTTTCCTTGCCAGACTAGGAATAGTTTTTTGCAATGTGTAGAAACCCCAAAAGTCCCCAAAGAAGAAGTACGGAGTCCCCCCGGGGTAAGCCCGGGCCCCCGGCACATTTCGGGAGAAGCCCCCGCCTGGAGGCATGGACCGGCAAATGCCTTTTCGCGAAGAAGCCCTTCTTCCTCCGGCAGCCGAGAGTGCGGCTGCTTCGGAAAGGTGAAGAATGAAACTGCACAACAAGGGTTGGTGCGCAGCTTGCAAACGATAGAAAAAAGTCCTTTCCAACTCCTTCCTTTTCCAAACACATGAAAATTCCCGGGTTGGGGGTGTTTTGACAACTTTGTTTTTTTTTCCGCAAAACACTTCAAAACCCCTCTGCAACATGTACAACCGATGGGAGATGTTTTTTTGTGCAGGCACAGTTTTTCCTTGCCCAAAATAGTGGAAAGTTTTTTTCAATGATGTAGACCACAAAAACCCGAAAGAAGAAGGTACGATGTCCCCCCGGAGCTAACGCCGGGCCCCGCACATTTCGGCAGAAGCCGCCGCTCTGGAGGTGCACTGTGACCGCCCCAACGCCTTTGCGCAAAACCGCTTCTTCGCCCCCGGAGCGGGGAAATCGGCTGCTTCGGGAAAAGGGAAGAATGAAGTGCCAACACTAGGTTGTTCGCAGTTGCAAACGGGTAGAAAAAATACCTTACCAACCCCCCTACCTTTTCCAAACACATGAATTCGGTTGGAAGGTGTTTTTGGACAAATTTGTTTTCTTCTTCAAAACACTCTGCAAACCTCTCGGACATGTACAAAACCCAGGGAGTTTTTTCTGTGCAGGCACAGTTTTTTCCTTGCCCGACATAGTGGGAAAATTTTTTTTTAAGATGTAACCCAAAAAATCCCAAAGAAGAAGGAGGAGCCCCCGGGGCTAAGCGCGGGCCGGGGACATTTTGGGAGAAAAAACCCCCGTCTGGATGCACTGTGACCGCACAATCGCCTTTGCGCGAAAAAGCCCTTCTTCGCCCCCGCAGCGGGGAGTGCGGCGCTTCGGAAAAATGAAGAATGAAGCTGCACAAAACTAGGATTGTGTGCGCGTTGCAAAATGAAAAAGACCTTACCACCTCTACCTTTTCCAAAAACTGAAATTGGGTTGGAAAGGGGTTTTGGACAACTTTGTTTTTCTTCTTTTCAAAACACCCGCAAAACCTCTCTGCAAAATGTACAAAAACCATGGGGATTTTTCTGTGAGGGGACATTTTTCCTTGCCAAAATATGGAATTTTTTTTTTGCAATGATGTAGACCACAAAGTCCCGAAAGAAAGTACGGAGTCCCGGAGTAACCCGTCCCCGGGGAATTTCGGCAGAAGCCGCCGCTTGGGGTGATGTGACCGGGACAATCGCCTTTGCGCGAAGAAGCCGCTTCTTCGCTCCGGGGGCCCCGGGGGGTGCGGTGCTTCGGAAAGGTGAAGAAAAGAAGTGCACAAACTAGGATTGTGTGCGCGCTGCAAAAGATAGAAAACAAACCTTACACACCACCCTTTTTCCCAAAAACATGAAATTCGGTTGAAGTGTTTTGGAAACTTTTTTTTTTTTTGCAAAACACCTGCAAACCTCTCTGCAACATGTAAACACATGGGGGATGTTTTCTGTGCAGGCACAGTTTCTCCTTGCCAGACATATGGGAATAGTTTTTTGCAAGATGTAGACCACAAAAATCCCAAAGAAGAAGGTACGGATGTCCCCCGGGGCAGCGCCGGCCCGGCACATTTCGGGAGAAGCCCCCCGTCGGATGCACTGTACCGCACAATCGCCTTTTTGCGAAAACCCTTCTTCCTCGGGCGGAGATGCGGTGCTCGGGGAAAAAAGGTG
>NW_026995536.1:0-3433 GCF_028769735.1 Zonotrichia leucophrys gambelii
GCCCTAAAGGGCCTTCTCCACGAGGGGGGGTTTCCCCGGGCCCCCCCTTACCGGCGTCTACAACTTTACAGCTTTTTATTCTTCCCAATTTTTGGAAAAGGGCCCCCCCTTTTCCCGGGAATTTCCCCAAAGAAAGGCCTTTCCCGGAAGCCGGGAAACCCCAAACAGTCAGGGGTCCCCAAAACCCGGGTAAAAGACCTGAAAACCATGCCCCAAAACCGGAGGGGCAGCCCGGACCACACGGGAGGCGCCCAGCACCCCCCGGGGGGACTGCACCGGGCCAAAAATCCTCACCTCACAATCATCTTTTTCTCATCATACAGTGGAATAAGTAACCGGTCGGTAAACGGGGGACTTCAGGGTTTTCTTCCATTTTCGTTACTAAGTCCGCTCTCGGGGAAGACACACTTTACTCAGCTGCACCGGGTTATCACCCTTAAAAAAGGGAAATAACCTCCATCACTTTTTTAAACCCCCCGGGGCAAAACCTGAAATCTCCACGGGGCACCAATTCCCCACCCCATTTTCCGGGGCTGTGGGCAAAACCTTACATGGTCAAGATCAAGCTCCTCACCACCCCGGGGCAATGGGGGTTTTTTGGGGGCCCATTATCCACCGAAAATATCTCAAAAGAAGAATGGTCCACTGATCAGGGCCTTTCTTTTTCCCCTCTAACCCACAAAAATTTAAGTCAGGTGCTTTTTTCAGCCTTGGGGAAACACAATTTTGGGGGAAAGGCCCCCCTGCCCCAAGGGCCCGAGGCCAAACCTTTCCCAACCGGGGCGCGGAAAGCGGGAGGCAGGGGGACCGGGGAAACTCCCCCCCCGAACCCAGGAAGGGCCCCAACAATGCGTTTCCCAGCCCCACCTGCCTGCACGGGCTTTCCCACCCCCCAATCTCACCAGGAGGGGATTCGGGCCCGCACACGGGGCCTCAAAGTCCAAACCCCTCTTCCCTGTCCTTTCCCCCTCAGGGTTTTTGTGCCAGATCTCAAACAGGGCCAAATGGTTTCCCTCAAGTCCCGGGACCGAGGACCTGAAAGGGGACAGGGCAGTTTACAGGGACCAGCCCGGGCCCCCAAACCCCAAAGGGCCCGGCCCCAGGCCCGCAAAAGGGGCCGGGGACCATCCGGGAGCTGTCTTGAAAGGGCCCGGGGAAATGGGAGGAGCTTTAGCCAGGCAGCGCTGGCCTTGAGGGTTTTCCCCCCACAAAATTTTTAGGGGAGGCGGTTTCCCCCGGGGTCCCGTTTCGACACCCCACAGGTACCCAAAGTTTCCGGGGAAAAGGGGGGTATGGAACGCAGGCATCCCCCCGGGCAGGAAAAAAGCAGCCCAAAAGGGGGCCAGAAATAAAAACCCGCCCCGGGGGCCCCACCCCATCAGGGCCTTTCCCCAGCACCTCCAACCCTTGGGCTATTTGAAGGGCCGGGTTCTTTTTTCCACCCTCCTCTTTCCCAATTTTTTCCCTTTTTTGGGCCCTCCCCCATGCAAAAGGGCCCTCTGGCCCCTGACCCGGGCACTGGTGGGGCCCCTCTGGGGACAAAAGAAAAGTCAACAGGGGTTTAAGGGGGCCCCGGCCAACAAAACCCCCGGGAAAATGGCGGGGGTTTAACAAACCGTTCCCACCCCAAACCCCTTCCCCTTTTTCCAAACCCCCACAACGTTGTACGCTTTTTGGCAGAGCAGGGGCTTTAGGTCTTTCACTCAAAACCCGTGGCCACAAACCCAGGTCACCGGCCCGCCCCCGGGCCCCTTTCCCCTGGCAACAAATATCCCTTTTGGGGGTGGTGGCAAGGCCGTTTCCTTCCTGGCATCGCTTTCCCGGTGTATTGGGCCCCCTCTGGCACTCTTCTGTGCTTAGAAACACTTGGAATAGCAGATGCCACAAACAGGCGGGGGGAAATAACACCTTTAACAATGCATGGGACAGGGAGCTCCTGGAGGATCTTCCACATCAACCACGGTTTGCCTTGCAAAGGACAAACCCCAAAACAGCGCTCATGTGCCGAGGTGTTCCGTGTTTGGGAAGGGCCCGAGTGTGGCAGGGAGAGGCCCGGAGAGAGGCTGGGGGAACACGGGGCCTGGTGGGCCTGAAGCTGCCCCTGGGCCAGGTTTCAGTGCAGCGCCTGAGGCAGGGAGATGCAGTGGGGGAAAGAGGATGGAGAGCTGCTGGAGAGGAAGCCTTGGGGCTGGCAAAGGCCAGTGTCAGAAACTCACAGCCAGGGCAAAGACACCCTTTTCATCCCTATCGGAGGTGCACGTGCTGTGCTCTGGCCAGCTCTCCAGCACATCCAGGAGGATCAGCAGTGCCAGCTCCGCAGTCCTGGCTGAGCCCATGATGGTCTTCCACATGGTCATGGCAGCTCTGTGGGGTCAGAGCACTGTCTCAGGGGCGTCTCAGACACAGCCCCGGGGGGAGCTGAGCTGGCTGCCAGTTTCTGCCCTGCCCACTGGCCCTGGCCACAGCAGCCCGGCGCCCAGCCTGTGGGGACAGACCCCCTGGGGGGCAGGGAGGGAGCATGGCAGCAGGCTAAAGGGGTTTGACGTGCCAGGGCTGGGAAGGCAGCAGCCAGAGAGCCCCGGGAATCTCTGTTGGTCACACACCTGGGCCCATGCTGTCAGGGTGGATGGGCTGGGGGGGCCTGAGCCCTGTGGGCAGGTGGGCCCCATACCTGTCACAGGACGGGGCCACACGCAGAGCGTCATCAACTGCGTCATGTGGCTGTGCTTCAGCGAATCCAGCGGGCCCTTGTCCAGCCTTTGCTCATCACAATCATTGGCCCTGATCCACTGGTGGATGAACCTCACCATGGCAGGCACCTGGAGAAGGCAAAAGGGAAGGCTTGGAAAGCTTCCAGAGGGAGCAATGTTCCCAGCTTCCCCAGAGAAGTCTTCCCTTCCCCAGGCACTTGCTATGTGGCTCCAAATGCCCCACAGCAACCACATGCGTGGCCTGGAGGGCGGCCAAACAATTCCTGGGGGAAGCAAAACCTTGGCCACAGGCTGCTTACCTTGGGTTTCCAAAGTAAAAATTTTCTTCTACAAGCATAGATAGGAGGCCAGCGCTGGACTTGGGTTTTGTAAGGTGGGTGAGTATGGTCCCGAGCCCAGTTTTTCCCCGGGGATGGTCTCTTCCTCCCGAATTCCCCTTTATGAATTTGCAGACAAGCTGTAGGAGAAGGGCAGGAAGCCGGGGGTGTTGCATGGAGTGCTGCAACCACATGCTGGGCTGAGCAGGGACAGCAGGCCCAGCCCAGGTCAGGGGGGCTGCAGGTACCTGCACTGTACGTGAAGCGGCGAGGCTGGATTCCTCTCTTGTGTGCCCCTCCAGGGCTGCCAACTGGCAAAGAGCGAGCGCAGCCAAGCTGAGGGGCTGCGGGAAGGCCGGAGAACACAGCCCAGCCCTGCGCTGCCGGGAGGGAAACCCCCCCTGA
>NW_026995537.1:0-3426 GCF_028769735.1 Zonotrichia leucophrys gambelii
CACTGGCACATTCACCCAGCTTCGATTCCGGCACCGTCACTTAACCGCCGACGGCACGGCCACCATCCGGCCCAAACACCGGCTTTTCCCAAACAGCCACCCCACGGCCCATTTGCACTGGGCACTCCTGTCATCTAACCACCTGGCCACTGGCACTCCGCCACGTCCCCAACAACCACGGCCTTCCCTTGTAAGGAACCACCCCTCGGCGACAATCAGGCCCTTCCTGCATCAAACCACCGCCTCTGTGGCACTTTCTCTGGAACCATCCTCAATCGGATTTCGGCAGCCGCCACCCCACCACGCCCCGCAAGGCCTCCTCCATCAGCAAACCTCACCAGCCCCATCACTCGCGTTCCTGGCACTAAACCTCACCGCCATTCGGCACTGGCCCCTGTCATGAACCACCATGCTACTTGGTTCGGAGCCTAGGCACCATCGCAGGTTCAGAAAAACCGGCCCTTTCCCCGGCACAAAACCACCGCCTTCCCTGGCAGAATGACCCGCCTTCACGCCGATGGCACGTGCCCTTTCAACGGACTTCGCTGTCGTTTTCGGACCACCGCACCATTCAGGCCCCGCCACCCCAGCCTGTCCCAAAAAAACCGCCTCTGCTGGCAATTGCAGAGCCACTGCCCGATAACAGCCACTTGGCACGTGCCACCTTTCATCTGGGAACCATCCTGCGTATCGTGGATTTTAGGAGCCACGCCACTCCCAGCCACAGGCCCCCAACACAAACACGGCCCTTTCCTGGAAAAAACTACCCGCCCGCTTCTGCTGGCAGATTGCAGGAGCCACTCCTCTATCAAACCAGCCCGACTGGCACTGGTGCCACCTTTCATCTGGGAACCATCCTGCGTATCGTGGATTTTCAGGAGCCAGCCGCCACTCCCAGCCACAGCCCCCGAACAAAAACACGGCCCTTTTCCTGGAAAAAATACCGCCCGTTCTGCTGGCAGATTGCAGGAGCCACTTTCATCAACCACCTGCACGGGCACTTTCAGGGAACCATCCGCTATCGGGATTTCAGAGCCAGCCGGCCCTCCCAGCCACAGGCCCAAAAACAAACCACGCCTTTTCCCTGAAAACTACCTGCCCATCTCTGGCGATTGCAGGAGCCACTCTCACAACAGCCCATGCACTGGCCACCTTTCATGGGAACCATCCTGCGTAGTGGATTCAGGAGCAGCCGCCCTCCAGCCCAGGCCCCAACAGCAACTACGGCCCTTTCCTGATAACTGATTCAGCGCTCGCTGCCATTGCCAAGCCACTAGCCCAATCAAACAGCCCACTGCACTGGTGCACTTTATCTGAACCATCCCTATCGTGATTCAGAGCAGCCGGCATCCATCCACGCCCCAACAAACCACGGCTTTTCCCTGGGATTAATCTCTGGACCACCGCGTATCTGGATCGGCAGACTGCAGACCCACCCGCCCTCAACCACCACGGCCTTTGCCCTTCAATGAACCACCCGCGTATCGTGGTTGTCAGGGCAGCGCCACTCCCCCACAACCCCCGACTCAAACTGGCCCTTTCCTGGAGAAAACCTCCTGCCGGATTTCTAGGCGGCAATCAGCCACGCCCCAACAAAACCAGCCCTTTCCTGGAACTAGTCCACCTTTCACTGGGCCATCCTGGCTGCGGATTCAGGAGCCAGCCGCCACATCCCAGCCAACCCAACGGTGCCACCTTTCATCTGGGAACCATCCTGCGTATCGTGGATTTTCAGGAGCCAGCCGGCCACTCCCAGCCACAGGCCCCGAACACAAACACGGCCCTTTTCCCTGGAATAAAACTACCTGCCCGTCATCTGGCTGGCAGATTGCAGGAGCCACTTGCCTCTATCAACCAGCCCGCTTGGCACTGGTGCCACCTTTCATCTGGGAACCATCCTGCGTATCGTGGGTTTTCAGGAGCCAGCCGGCCACTCCCAGCCACAGGCCCCCAAACACAAACTACGGCCCTTTCCCTGGAATAAAACTGACCTGCCCGTCTCTGGCTGGCAGATTGCAGGAGCCACTTGCCTCTATCAAACCAGCCCGACTTGGCACTGGTGCCAACCTTTCATCTGGGAACCATCCTGCGTATCGTGGATTTTCAGGAGCCAGCCGCCACTCCCAGCCACAGGCCCCCAAACACAAACACGGCCCTTTTCCCTGGAAAAAACTACCTGCCCGCTTCTGGCTGGCAGATTGCAGGAGCCACTTGCCTCTATCAACCAGCCCGACTGGCACTGGTGCCACCTTTCATCTGGGAACCATCCTGCGTATCGTGGATTTTCAGGAGCCAGCCGGCCACTCCCAGCCACAGGCCCCCAACACAAACCACGGCCCTTTTCCCTGGCAAAAAAACTCACCCCCCGCTTCTGGCTGGCAGATTGCAGGAGCCACTTCCCTCATATCAAACCAGCCCGACTCGGCACTGGTGCCACCTTTCATCTGGGAACCATCCTGCGTATCGTGGATTTTCAGGAGCCAGCCGGCCACTCCCAGCCACAGGCCCCCGAACACAAACCACGGCCCTTTTCCCTGGAAGAAAACTACCTGCCCCTCATCTGGCTGGCAGATTGCAGGAGCCACTTGCCTCTATCAAACCAGCCCGACTCGGCACTGGTGCCACCTTTCATCTGGGAACCATCCTGCGTATCGTGGATTTTCAGGAGCCAGCCGGCCACTCCCAGCCACAGGCCCCAAACACAAACTACGGCCCTTTCCCTGGAAGTAAAACTGACCTGCCCCGTCATCTGGCTGGCAGATTGCAGAGCCACTTGCCTCTATCAAACCAGCCCGACTCGGCACTGGTGCCACCTTTCATCTGGGAACCATCCTGCGTATCGTGGATTTTCAGGAGCCAGCCGGCCACTCCCAGCCACAGGCCCCCAAACACAAACCACGGCCCTTTTCCCTGGAAAAAACTGACCTGCCCCTCTGGCTGGCAGATTGCAGGAGCCACTTGCCTCTATCAAACCAGCCCGACTTGGCACTGGTGCCACCTTTCATCTGGGAACCATCCTGCGTATCGTGGATTTTCAGGAGCCAGCCGGCCACTCCCAGCCACAGCCCCCGAACACAAACCACGGCCCTTTTCCCTGGCAAACAAAACTCACCCGCCCCTCTTCTGGCTGGCAGATTGCAGGAGCCACTTCCCCATATCAAACCAGCCCGACTCGGCACTGGTGCAACCTTTCATCTGGGAACCATCCTGCGTATCGTGGATTTTCAGGAGCCAGCCGGCCACTCCCAGCCACAGGCCCACCGAACACAAACCACGGCCCTTTTTCCCTGGCAAACAAAACTCACCCGCCCCTCTCTGGCTGCAGATTGCAGGAGCCACTTCCCCATATCCAACCAGCCCGACTCGGCACCTGGTGCAACCTTTCATCTGGGAACCATCCTGCGTATCGTGGATTTTCAGGAGCCC
>NW_026995538.1:0-3424 GCF_028769735.1 Zonotrichia leucophrys gambelii
GTGGGTTTGTGGGGCCCGGGGCTGGGTGGCCGGCTGGCTCCTGGAAATCCACCAAAACGCCGGGTGTTTCCCCGATGAAAGGTGGGACCAAATTCCCCAAAATTTGGGAAAGGGTTTTATATTTTCCCCAAATGGGTGCTGCAATGTGCCAGCCAATGATGGGCAGGGGCAATTTTTTCTTCCCCGGAAAAGGGGCCGTAATTTTTTTGGGGACTTTTGGCTGGGAGAGGCCGGGTGGCTCCCAAAAAACCACAAAACGCTGGATGGCCGCAACCTAAGGGGGCAGCATGCAATTTGGGGTGGTTTTATAGAGGGGGAAATGTTCCTGCAATCCCGCCAGCCAGAAGCCGGGGGTGAGTTTGTTTTTCCCGGGAAAAAGGGGCCTGGTTTGTGTTTGGGGCCTGTGGCCCGGGGGTGGCCGGCCCGGGTCCGAAAATCCCACGGTACGCATGATGGTTCCCAAATGAAAAGTGGCACCCGTTTCTTTAATCCCGGGGTGGGTTGTAGAGGCAATGCTCCTGCAATCTACCAGCCAGATAAAAGGAAAAGGGCCCGTTTTACTTCCAGGGAAAAAAGGGCCCTCGTTTTTGTTCGGGGGCCTTTTGGGTGGGGGGGGCCGCTGGCTCCCGAAAATCCACGATACGCAGGATGGTTCCCACATGGGAAAGGGGGCACCATTAAACCCAGTCGGGGTGGTTTTTATAAGGCAAGTGGCTCCTGCAATCTGCCGCCGAAGCGGGGGGGGTGAGTTTTGTTTGCCAGGGGAAAAAGGGGCCCTGGTTTGTGTTTGGGGGCCTGTGGCTGGGGGTGGCCGGCTGGGCCCCAAATCCCCCGATACGCACATGGTTTCCCGGGGAAAAAGGGGGCACCAGTGCCAAATCGGGCCCGGATTTTATAAGGCCCAAATGGCTCCTGCAATCTGCCACCAGAAGATGGGGATTCGGGTTTTTAATTCCCGGGAAAAGGGCCCCTAGTTTTTTTTTTGGGGGCCCCCTGGCGGGGGAAAGGCCGGGGTGGCTCCTGAAAATCCACAATTTCCTTGGGTGGCTCCCAGACCCCAAAGGGGGCAGCAGTGTTTTTTTTTTTTTTTTTTTTTGGGGTCGGGGGGGTTTGATAGAGGGAAGAGGGTCCTGCAATCTGCCCGCCAGATGACGGGCAGGTCATTTTAATTCCAGGGGAAAAAGGGGCCCAGATTGTGTTTGGGGGCCTGTGTCCTGGGATGGCCGGGTTGGGTCCTGAAAATCCCGATACCAGGATTTGGTTTCCCCGATGAAAGGTGGCCAAAAAAAAAGTTTGGTCAAAACTGGTTTTTAAAGAGGGGAAATGGCCCTGCAATCTGCCAGCCAGATAAAGGGAGGTCGTTTTACTTCCAGGGAAAAGGGCCCCAGTTTTTTGTTTGGGGGCCCGTGGCGGGGGGGCCGCCTGGCCCCTGAATATCCACGATACGCAGGGTGGTTTCCCCGAGAAAGGGGGGCACCATTCCCAGTCAAAGCTGGATTGATAAGGGGAAGTGGCTCCTGCCAAACTGCCACCAAAGCGGGCGGGTAATTTTTTTGTGCCGGGGAAAAGGGCCCTGGTTTGTGTCGGGGGGCCCGTGGCTGGGGGTGGTTGGCTGGATCCTGAAAATCCACAATCGCCCGGGTGGTTCCCCAGATGAAAAAGGGGGCACCATTTCCAAAATTTTTCAGGGTTTTATAAAACCAAGTGTGCTGCAAAATTTCCAGCCAGATGATGGGGAGGTCAGTTTTACTTTCCCGGGAAAAGGGGCCCTATTTTTTTGTTTGGGGGGCCCGTGGCTGGGGGGGCCGGGGGCTCCTAAAAATCCTCGATACACAGGGTGGTTTTCCCCGATAAAGGTGCACCAGTACCGATCGGGGTGGTTTGATAGAGGGAAGTGGGTCCTGCCAAACTGCCCGCCAGAAGCGGGGGGGGTGAGTTTTGTTTGCCAGGGAAAAGGGCCCTGGTTTGTGTTCAGGGGCCCCGTGGGTGGAGTGGGTGGCTGGGTCCTGAAAATCCCGTACCCCAGAAGGTTCCCAGATGAAAGGTGGGACCCGTTCCCAAATCGGGCGGTTTTATAGAGGCAAGTGGCTTTTCCCGCAATCTCCCGCCAATGACGGGGAGGGCAGTTTTAAATTCCAGGAAAAGGGCCGTAGTTTTGGGGTTTGGGGGGCCCGTGGCGGGGGTGGCCGGCTTTGGGTCCCAAAAAAACCACCATACCAGGATGGTTTCCCCGATGAAAGTTTTCACCAAAATTTTTGAGTCGGGCTGGGTTTTACAGAAGGGAATTTGGGCCCCCCAATCTGCCAGCCCGAAACGTGGGGTATTTTGTTTCCAGGAAAATGGGCCCTAGTTTTTTTTTGGGGGGCCCTTTGGGTGGGGGTGGCCCCTGGGTCCTGGGAAAAACCACGATAAAAACAGGATGGTTTTCCCCGATGAAAAGTGGGACAGGCCAAACGGGGGTTTTTATATACCCAAGGGGTCCTGCAACTCCAGCCAAAGAGGAGGTCGTTTTAATTCCAGGGGAAAAGGGCCGGTTAGTTTTGGGGACCGGGGTGGGGGGGCCGGCTGGCTCCTGAAAATCCACATACGCAGGATGGTTTTCCCAAAAAAAGGTGGGACCCTGGACGGGCTGGTTTTATAGAGCAAGTGTCTCCTGCAACTCCCGCCCGAAGGGGGTTAGTTTTTTTGCCCGGAAAAGGCCGGTTTTGTTTTGGGGGGCCGTGCGGGAGGGCCCGGGTGGGTCCTGAAAAAACCACGATACGCAAATGGGGTTTCCCCAAAAAAGGGGGCACCAGTGCCATCCCGGGTGGTTTTATAGGGAAGTGGCTCCTGCAATCCCAGCCAGATGACGGGGAGGTCATTTTT
Source organism: Zonotrichia leucophrys gambelii (assembly GCF_028769735.1). Lineage (NCBI taxonomy): Eukaryota > Metazoa > Chordata > Aves > Passeriformes > Passerellidae > Zonotrichia > Zonotrichia leucophrys. Next base: position 2,866 of record NW_026995538.1, read on the forward strand.
TCTTTCCCGGGGAAAAAGGGGCCCTATTTTTTTGGGGGGTGTGGTGGAGTGGCCGGGTGGGCCCTAAAAAACCACGATACCAATGGTTCCCCAAAGAAAGGTTGGGACCATCCGATCGGGCTGTTTTATAGAGAAGTGGCTCCCGCAATCTGCCCGCCAGAGGGGGGGGGTGAGTTTGTTTGCCCGGGGAAAATGGGCCCTGGGTTTTGTTCAGGGCCGGGCGGGAGTGGGCCGGGTGGGTCCTGAAAAAACCCCATACCAGGAGGTTCCAAAATGAAAGGGGCCCCCAGTCCGAGTGGGGTGGATTTAAAGGGAAGGTTCCCCAATCTCCCGCCAGAAGTGAGTTGGGGTTTTTAAATTCCGGGAAAAAGGGGGGGGTTTTTTTGGGGGCCTTGGGGTGGGGTGGCCGCTGGCTCCGAAATCCCCAAACCGGATGGTTTCCCAAAAGGTGGCAACCCGTTCGAGTCGGGGTGGTTTTATAGAGGAAGTGCTCCCCAATTCCAGCCAAAGTGGGGGGGTTTGTTTTATTTCCGGGGGAAAGGGGGCCGGTTTTTTGGGG
>NW_026995539.1:0-3418 GCF_028769735.1 Zonotrichia leucophrys gambelii
CCGACTCGGGGACTGGGGCCACCTTTCATCTGGGGAAACCTTCCCGCGTATCCCTGGAAATTTTTAGGAGCCAGCCCCACTCCCCGCCACAGGCCCCCCCGAACACAAACCCGGCCCTTTTCCCTTTCAAAAAAACTTAAACCCCCCGCCTTTTGGCTGGCGATTGCAGGAGCCACTTGCCCTTTTCAAACCAGCCCGACTCGGCAAGGGGGCCCCCCTTTCATCTGGGGGGAAACCCTCCTGCGTTTTTCGTGGATTTTTTTGGAGCCCCGCCGGGCCCCTCCCCGCCACAGGCCCCCGAAACAAAAATACGGGCCCCTTTTCCCCGGAAGTTAAAAAAGACCTGCCCTCTCGGCTGGAAAATTGCGGGGCCCCTTGTCACAAACCAGCCCACTTTGGGACGGGGCCCCCTTATTGGGGGGAAACCCTCCTGCGTATCGGGATTTTCAGGACCACCGGCCCCTCCCAGCCACAGGCCCCAACCAAACCACGGGCCTTTTCCTGGAAAAAAATTTTCCGCCCCGTTCTGGCTGGGAGATTGCAGGACCCTTCCTCATCAACCGCCCGACTCGGATGGTGCCACCTTTTTATCTGGGAAAATCCTGCGTACGTGGATTTTTAGGAGCCACCGGCACTCCCCCCCCGGGCCCCCCAAAAAAACAGGCCCTTTTTCCCTGGAAGTAAAACTACCCGCCTCATCTGGCTGGGAGATTGCAGGGGCCACTTGCCTCCATCAATCCAGCCCGACTCGGCACTGGTGCCACCTTTCATCTGGGAACCATCCTGCGTATCGTGGATTTTCAGGAGCCAGCCGGCCACTCCCAGCCACAGGCCCCCGAACACAAACTACGGCCCTTTTCCCTGGAAGTAAAACTGACCTGCCTGTCATCTGGCTGGCAGATTGCAGGAGCCACTTGTCTCTATCAATCCAGCCCGACTTGGCACTGGTGCCACCTTTCATCTGGGAACCATCCTGCGTATCGTGGATTTTCAAGAGCAGCCAGCCGGCCACTCCCACCACAGGCCCCCAAACAAATACCCCCTTTTTTCCCCGGAATAAAATGACCTGCCCTCTCTGGCTGGGAATTGCGGACCCCCTTGCTTCCTGCCCACCCCCCCCCCCCCCCCCCCCCCCCCCCCCCCCCCCCCCCCCCCCCCCCCCCCCCCCCCCCCCCCCCCCCCCCCCCCCCCCCCCCCCCCCCCCCCCCCCCCCCCCCCCCCCCCCCCCCCCCCCCCCCCCCCCCCCCCCCCCCCCCCCCCCCCCCCCCCCCCCCCCCCCCCCCCCCCCCCCCCCCCCCCCCCCCCCCCCCCCCCCCTTTTTTTTTTTTTTTTTTTTTTTTTTTTTTTTTTTTTTTTTTTTTTTTTTTTTTTTTTTTTTTTTTTTTTTTTTTTTTTTTTTTTTTTTTTTTTTTTTTTTTTTTTTTTTTTTTTTTTTTTTTTTTTTTTTAAAAAAAACTTACCCGCCCGCTTTTGGGTGGGAGATTAGGGGCCACTTGTTTATCAAACCACCCCACTCGGGAGGTCCCCCTTTCACGGGGGAACCCCCTGCGTATGTGGATTTTCAGGAGCCACCGCCCCTCCCAACACGCCCCCCAACAAAACACGGCCCTTTTTTCCCGAAAAAAAACTACCCGCCCTACTGTGGGAATTTCAGGAGCCCCCCCCTTCCCTATAAACCAGCCCGACTTGGCAGGTGCCCCTTTCATCTGGGGAAACCCTCCCGAACTGGATTTTTTAGAGCCAGCCGCCACCCCAGGGCCCCAAAGGCCCCAAAAAAAACACGCCCTTTTTCTTTTGGAAGTTGCCCGCCCTCACGGGGCCTTTTCACGAGCCACTTTGGTTTTCACCCCCCGCCCCGCCTGCCATTTCATCTTAACCACCTGCTACTGGTATTTTTGCCCGCTGGCCACTCCCACCAGGCCCCCCAAACACAAATTCAGCCCCTTTTCCCAAATTTAAAACGCCCGCCCTCAACTCTCAGTTTTAGATCCCTTGTTACAATCCACCCGCTCCAGGTGCCCCCTTCATCTGGGGAACCTCCTTCTTTTTTGGGGGGGGGGGTTTTTTCAAACCAGCCCCGGCCCCCCTCCCAGCCACAGGCCCCGCGAAAACCCAAACCACGGCCCTTTTCCGGGGAAAAAAACTCACCCCCCCGTTTGGCTGGCGTTGCGGGCCTTCCCCTTCAAACCAGCCCCCTTTTTGGTCTGGGTTTGCCCACCTTTATCAACCTCCGCTAAGTGGTTTTAAGGAGCCAGCCGGGACTCCCACACGCCCCCGAACAAAACCACGGCCCTTTTTCCCCGGAAAAAACTAACCCCCCCGCTTTTGGCTGGAGATTCAGAGCCACTTCCTCTATCAAACCACCCGACTGGGACGGTGCCCCCTTTTTACTGGGAACACCTGGATGTGGTTTTCAGGGGCCAGGCGGCCACTCCCGCCACAGGCCCCCAAAAAACCCGGGGCCCCTTTTTCCCCCAAAAAAACACCGCCCCCTTCTGCCGATTCAAGCCACTTTTAAAACCACCCCACTGGCAGTGACCTTTCATCTGGGGGCCCCCTGGAAACGTGGGTTTTCAGGACCGGGGCCACTCCCACCAAGGCCCCCAAACAAAAAAGCCCTTTCCCTGGAATAAAATGCCCCCCCCCTTTTGGGTGGCAATTCAGGCCACTTGGCCCCTTCAACCACCCATTGGCATGGTCCACCTTTCATCTGGGAACCTCCCCGGGATCGTGGGTTTTTCAGGACCAGCCGGCCACTCCCGCCCCGGCCCCCGAACCAAACACGGCCCCTTTTCCCCGGAAAAAAAACTACCCCCCCCTTTCTGGTGGAGTTGCAGGACCCTTCCCTCTAAAACCCGCCACTTGGCCTGGGCCACCTTTTCTGGGAACCCCCCGGGATGTGGATTTTCAGGGCCACGGGCCCCTCCCGCCAAGCCCCCAAAAAAAAACCACGGCCCTTTTTCCCCGGAAAAAAACTACCCGCCCCCTTCGCTGGGAGATTGCAGGAGACTTCCCCTATCAAAACCCCCACTCGGTGGGGCCACCCCTTTTATCTGGGAAACCCTCCTCCCCATCGGGGTTTTCAGGAGCCACCGGCCATCCCACCAAGGCCCAAAAAATACGGCCCTTTTCCCCGGAATTAAAAATGACCGCCCTCTCTGGGGTGGCAGATTGCAGGCCACTTTTATTCAACCACCCGATGGCATGGTGCCACCTTTCATCTGGAACCATCCGGTACGTGGATTTTCAGGGGCCCCCGGGCCCCTCCCAGCCCCAAAGGGCCCCCAAAAAAAAAAACCGCCCTTTTCCCTGGAAGAAAAAATGACCGCCCGTCATCTGGGTGGCAATTGCAGGAGCCATTGCCCCTATCAATCCAGCCCGCTTGGCAATGGGGGCACCTTTCATCTGGAAAACCCCA
>NW_026995540.1:0-3415 GCF_028769735.1 Zonotrichia leucophrys gambelii
GGCGATTTTGGGCCCGGGCACATGCCCCATGCGGGGGCTTCTGCGAAATGTGCCCCCGGCCGCGTTAGCTCCCGGGGACATCCGACCTTCTTCTTTGGGCTTTTGTGGGCTCATCATTGCAAAAAACTTTCCACTATGTCTGGCAAGGAGAAACTGGCCCGCACAGAAACACTCCCCTCGTGTTTACATTTTTCAGAGAGGTTTTAGAGTGTTTTTCAAGAAAAAAAAAAAAAGTTGTCCAAAAAACCTCCAACCGAATGTTTTTGTGTTTGGGAAAAAGGGGAGGGGGTAAGGGACTGTTTTCTATCGTTTTCAAAACTGCGCACACAATCCTAGGTGGCAGCTTCATTCTCACCTTTTCCAAGCACCCCACTTCCAGCTGCCGGGGCGAAGAAGCGGGCTTCTTCGCGCAAAGGGGATTGTGCCCTCACATGCACTCCAGGCGGCGGCTTCTCCGAAAAGTGCCCGGGACCGGCGCTTTCTCCGGGAATCCGTACCTTCTTCTTTCGGGACTTTGTGGTTACATCATTGAAAAAATTTTTCCCCTATTCGGAAGGAGAAACTGTGCCCACAGAAAAATCTCCCTCGTGTTTTACAGTTCAGAGAGGTTTGCAGGGTTTTGCAAGAAGAAAACAAAGTTTTCCAAAAAACCTCCAACCCAATGTTTTGTGTTTGGAAAAAATAAGGTGGTAAGGACGTTTTCTATCATTTGCAAGTGCCACACAAACCCAGTGTGTGCAGCTTCATTTTCACCTTTTCCCAAGCAGCCCACTTCCAGCGCCGGGGGCGAAGAAGCGGGTTTTTCGGCAAAGGCGATTGTGCCGGTCCAGTGCACCCAGTGCGGCGGCTTCTGCCGAAATGTGCCCGGGACCGGCGCTTAGTCCGGGGACATCCGTACCTTCTTCTTCGGAACTTTGTGGTCTACTCATTGCAAAAACTTTTTCCCCTAGTCTGGCAAAGGGAAAAATGTGCCCGCACAAAAACATCTCCCATCGTGTTTTACATGTTCAAAAGGTTTGAGGTGTTTTCAAGAAGAAAAAAAGTTGTCCCCAAAAATTCCAACCGATGGTCATGTGTTTTGGGAAAAAGGGAGGGAGTGGAAAGGACTGTTTTCTATCAGTTTTCAAGCTGCGCCACAATTAGTGTTGTCAGCTTATTCTTTACCTTTCCGAAGCAGCCGCACTCCGCTCCGGGGGCGAAGAAGCGGCTTCTTGCCAAAGGGGATTGTGCCGGTCACAGTGCATCCAGTGCGGCGGCTTCTGCCGAAATTGCCCGGGGCCGGGGCTTAGCCCGGGGACACCGTACCCCTTTTTCTTTCGGAAAATTTTGGTCTACATCATTGCAAAAAAAATTTCCACTAGTCGGCAAGGAGAAAAATTGCCTGCACAAAAACATCTCCCATCGGTTTTACAGTTGCAGAAGGTTTAGAGTGTTTTCAAGAAAAAAAAAAATTGTCCAAAAAACCTTCCAACCGAATGTCAGTGTTTTGGGAAAAGTAAGGTGGTAAGGGATGTTTTCTATCAGTTTTCAAGCGCGCCACAATCCAGTGTGTGCAGTTCATTCGTCACCTTTTCCCCCAAAAGCCGCACTCCCGCTCCAGGCGAAGAAGCGGCTTCTTCGCGCAAAGGGGGATTGTGCCTCACAGTGCATCCAGTGCGGGGGCTTCTGCCGAAAATTTCCCGGGCCGGGGCTTAGTCCCGGGGGCCCTCCTACCTTCTTCTTTCGGACTTTGGGTCTACATCATTTCAAAAAAATTTTTCCCCTTGTCGGCAAAGGGGAAACTGTGCCCGCCAGAAAACATTCCCATCGTGTTTACATGTTTCAAAAGGTTTTCAGAGTGTTTTGCAAAAAGAAAAAAAAATTTCCAAAAAACCTTCCCCCGAATGTTCATGTGTTTTGGAAAAAGGGAGGAGGTGGTAGGTAAATTTTTCTATCATTTCAAGCTGCGCACACAATCCTAGGTTGTGCAGCTTCATTCTCACCTTTCCAAACCGCACTTCCAGCTGCCGGAGGGGAAAAGCCTTCTTCGGCAAAGGGGATTGGCCCGGGCCGTGCCTCCCGGGGGCGGCTTCTGCCGAAATGTGCCCGGACCGGGGGTTTGCTCCGGGGGAAACCGTACCTTCTTCTTTTTGGGACTTTTTGGGCTACATCTTGCAAAAAACTTTTCCACTATGTCGGAAGGAAAACGTGCCCGCACAAAAAACATCTCCCTCGTTTTTAATTTGCAGGAGGGTTTTAAGGGTTTTCAAGAAAAAAAAAAGTTGTCCAAAAAACCTTCCAACCGAATTTCAGTGTTGGAAAAGGTAAAAGTGGTAAGTACTTTTTTTATCATTTGCAAGCGCGCACACCCTCCCCGTGTTGTCACTTCATCGTCACCCTTTCCAAGCGCCGCCTTCCAGCGCCGGGGGCGAAAAACGGTTCTTCGCGCAAAGGCGATTGTGCCCGGGCACATGCACTCCCGTGGGCGGCTTCCCGCCGAAATGTGCCGGGGACCGGGGCTTAGCTCCGGGGGCATCCTACCTTCTTTTTTGGGGCCTTTGTGGTTCATCATTGCAAAAACTTTTCATAGCGGGAAGGAGAAACGGCCTGCACGAAAACACTCCCCTCGTGTTTAATGTTGCAGAAGGGTTTTTAGAGTGTTTTCAAGAAAAAAAACAAAGTTGTCCAAAAAACCTTTAAACCCAAGTTATGTGTTTGGGAAAAAAAAGGAGGGGTAAGGTACTGTTTCTATCATTTGCAAGCTGGCACACAATCCATGTTTCCTTCATTCGACCTTTTTCCAAGGGCCGCACTTCCGCTCCGAGGCGAAGAAACGGCTTCTTGCGCAAAGGCGTTGTCCCGGGCACAGTGCTCCGTGCGGGGCTTCTGCCCAAATTGCCCGGGGCCGGCGCTTAGCTCCGGGGGCACCCTACCTTTTTCTTTCGGGACCTTTGGGTCACACATGCAAAAAACTTTTCCACTATGTCTGCAAGGAGAAAATGGCCTGCACAGAAAACATCCCCACGTGTTTTTTCAGTGCAGGAGGTTTTAGAGTGTTTCAAGAAAAAAAAAGTTGTCCAAAAAACCCCCCAACCGAATGTTCATGGTTTAAAAGGTGGGGTGGAAGGTACGTTTTCTATCATTGCAAACTGCGCAACAATCCTATGTTTGTGGGGGCCCCCTTTATTCTTTACCTTTTCGAAGCGCCGCCTCTCCGGGTGCCGGGCGAAGAGCGGCTTCTCGCCAAAGGGGATTTTCCGGTCACATGCACCCAGTGCGGCGCCGCCGAAATGTGCCCCGGGGACCGCGCTTGCTCCCGGGGGCACCGTACCTTCTTTTTTCGGAAATTTTGTGGGCTACATCATTTTCAAAAAACTTTTTCCCCAGTCGGGAAGGAAAAACTGTGCCTGCACAGAAAACTCTCCCTCGTTTTTTT
>NW_026995541.1:0-3415 GCF_028769735.1 Zonotrichia leucophrys gambelii
CACTGGTCCACTTTCTCTGGGAACCATCCTGCGTTCGTGGATTTTCAGGAGCCAGCCGCCATCCAGCCACGGCCCCCGAACAACCCGGCCCTTTTCCCTGGAATACAAAACTCCTCCCGCGTCTGGCTGGCAGATTGAGGACCATGCTCTACACAGCCCGACTCGCACGGTGCCACCTTTCATCTGGGAACCATCCTGCTATCGTGGATTTTCAGGAGCCAGCCGGCACTCCCAGCACAGCCCCCGAACAAACACGGCCCTTTTCCAAACAACTGCCTGCCCTCATGCTGGCAGATCAGGACCATTCACCACCACCCAGCCGATCGCACGTGCCACCTTTCTCTGGAACCATCCTGCGTATCTGGATTTTCAGAGCAGCGGCACTCCCAGCACAGCCCCCGAACCAAACACGGCCCTTTTCCTGGAATAACTGACTGCGTTCAGGCAGAGGCACTCCTATCAAACCACGACTGACTGTGCACTTTCATTGGAACCATCCGCACGGTTTCAGAGCACCCCTCCCAGCACAGCCCAACAAACAGGCCCTTTTCCTGAATAACGCCTGCCTCATCTGGGCAATTGCGGGCACTTTCATCACCAGCCGACGGCCGGCCACCTTTCTCTGGGAACCACTGCGTTGTGATTCAGGAGCCAGCGCCACTCCGCCACAGGCCCCCGAACAACACGGCCTTCCCGAAGAAACTACCGCCCTTTGCTGGAGATTGAGAGCCACTTCCTATCAATCCAGCCCGACTGGCACTGGTGCACCTTTCATCTGGGAACCATCTGCGTATCGTGGATTTTCAGGAGCCAGCGGCCACTCCCAGCCACGGCCCCAAACAAACACGGCCTTTTCCTGAAAAAAACTCCCCCGCTCTGGCTGGCAGATTGCAGAGCACTTGCTTTCACCACACTGCAGTCCTTCTGGAATTGTTCGGATTTCAGGAGCAGCGCCACTCAGCACAGGCCCAACAAAACGCCCTTCCTGAAAATCGCGTTCTGGCTGCAATTGAGGAGCCTTCTATCACAGCCGACTGCAGTGCACCTTATGGACATTGTATGTGGATTTCAGGGCCAGCGGCACCAGCCCCAGGCCCCACAAAACAGGTTTCGGAATAAATACTCCGTTGGTGAATTGCAGAGCCTGCTTATCACGCCGACTGGCACGGTGCACCTTATCTGGAACATCTGTCGGGATTTTAGGAGCCACGGCACTCCAGCCAAGGCCCCCAAACAACACGGCTTTTCCTGGAAAAACTACCCCGCTGTGAGATGAGAGCCCTTCCTATCAACCAGCCGCTGGATGGTGACCTTTCTGGAACATCCGCGTATGTGGTTTAGGAGCCCGCCACTCAGCAAGGCCCAAAAAACACGCCTTTTCCGATAAACGACGCCTTCTGGCAATTGAGAGCATGTACAACAGCCCGACTGGACTGGTGCACTTTTGGGAACACGTATGTGGATTTTCAGGACGCGCCAGCGGCCACTCCCAGCCACAGGCCCAAACAAACACGGCCTTTTCCTGGAAAAAACTACGCCGCATCTGGCTGGCAATTGCAGAGCCCTTGCTATCAACCAGCGACTCGGACTGGTGCACTTTCATCTGGGAACCATCTGCGTATCGTGGATTTTCAGGAGCAGCGCCCCAGCACAGGCCCAACACAAACGGCCTTTTCTGGAAGTAAATGACCTGCCGTCATTGGTGGCAGATGCAGAGCCACTTGCTTATCAACAGCCCGACTGGCATGGTGCACTTTCATCTGGGAACATCTGCTATCGTGGATTTTCAGGAGCCAGCGGCACTCCAGCACAGGCCCCCGAAACAAACCACGGCCCTTTTCCTGGAAGTAAAACTGACCTGCCGTTCTGGCTGGCAGATTGAGGAGCCACTTCTCTATAACCAGCCGATGCATGGTGCCACTTTCATTGGGAACCATCTGCGTATGTGGCACCGCGCAGCCACAGGCCCCAAACACAAACATACGGCCCTTTTCCCTGGAAGTAAAACTGACCTGCCCGTCATCTGGCTGGCAGATTGCAGGAGCCACTTGCCTCTATCAATCCAGCCCGACCGGCATGGTGCCACCTTTCATCTGGGAACCATCCTGCATATCGTGGATTTTCAGGAGCCAGCCGGCCACCCCCAGCCACAGGCCCCGAACACAAACCACGGCCCTTTTCCCTGGAATTAAAACTGACCTGCCCGTCATCTGGCTGGCAGATTGCAGGAGCCACTTCCCTCTATCAATCCAGCCCGACTCGGCACGGGTGCCACCTTTCATCTGGGAACCATCCTGCGTATCGTGGATTTTCAGCAGCCAGCCGGCCACTCCCAGCCGACGTCCCCAAACAAATACTACTGCCCTTTTCCCTGGAATTAAAACAGACCTGCCCATCATCTGGCTGGCAGATTGCAGGAGCGAATTGGCACTGTCAAACCAGCCTGACTTGGCACTGGTGCCACCTTTCATCTGGGAACCATCCTGTGTATCGTGGATTTTCAGGAGCCAGTCGGCCGCTCCCAGCCACAGGCCCCCAAAAAAATACTACGGCCCTTTTCCCTGGAAGTAAAACTGACCTGCCCGTCATCTGGCTGGCAGATTGAAGGAGACACTTCACTCTATCAATCCAGCCCGACTCGACACTGGTGCCACCTTTCATCTGGGAACCATCCTGCGTATCGTGGATTTTCTGGAGCCAGCCGGCCACTCCCAGCCACAGGCCCCCGAACACAAACCACGGCCCTTTTCCCTGGAAGTAAAACTGACCTGCCCGTCATTCTGGCTGGCAGATTGCAGGAGCACTTCACTCTATCAAATCCAGCCCGACTCGACACTGGTGCCACCTTTCATCTGGGAACCATCCTGCGTATCGTGGATTTTCGGAGCCAGCCGGCCACTCCCAGCCACAGGCCCCCGAACACAAACCACGGCCCTTTTCCCTGGAAGTAAAACTGACCTGCCCGTCATCTGGCTGGCAGATTGAAGGAGCCACTTGACTCTATCAATCCAGCCCGACTCGACACTGGTGCCACCTTTCATCTGGGAACCATCCTGCGTATCGTGGATTTTCAGGAGCCAGCCGGCCACTCCCAGCCACAGGCCCCCGAAACAAAACTACGGCCCTTTTCCCTGGAAGTAAGACTGACCTGCCCGTCATCTGGCTGGCAGATTGCAGGAGCCACTTGCCTCTATCAAACCAGCCCGACTCGGCACGGGTGCCACCTTTCATCTGGGAACCATCCTGCGTTTCGTGGATTTTCAGGAGCCGCCGGCCACTCCCAGCCACAGGCCCCCGAACACAAACCACGGCCCTTTTCCCTGGCAAACAAAACTAACCCCCCCCGCTTCTGGCTGGCAGATTGCAGGAGCCACTTCCCTCTATCAAACCAGCCCGACTCGACACTGGTGCCACC
>NW_026995542.1:0-3415 GCF_028769735.1 Zonotrichia leucophrys gambelii
ATTCGGGCCCTTCCTCTATCCCAAAACCCGCCGACTGGATGGTGCCACCTTCCTGGGAACCATCCCGTTTTGTGGATTTTCAGGAGCCAGCCGGCCACTCCCAGCACGGCCCCGAACACAACACGGCCCTTTTCCCTGGCAAAACAAAACCCCCGCCCTTTCGGCCTGGCAATTGCAGAAACTTGCTCCCATCGCTCAATTGAGGACTGGTGCCACCTTTCATCTGGGAACCATCGTATCGTGGATTTTCAGGTCAGGCACCACCGCGACAGGCCCAACCAAACCGGCCCTTTTCCCGGAAGAAAACCACCCGGCCTTTGCCTGGCAGATTGCAGGACCCTTGCCTCTATCAACCAGCCCGATGCATGGGCCACTTTCATCTGGGAACCTCCTGCGTACGGGATTTTCAGGACCCCGGCCGGATCCCAGCACAGGCCCCCAACCACCACGGCCCTTTCGAAAAAACTGCCTTCCCACTATTCTGGCTGGCAGATTGCAGGAGCCACTTGCCTCTACAATCCAGCCCGACTCGGACTGGTGCCACCTTTTATCTGGGAACCATCCTGCGTATCGTGGATTTTCAGGAGCCAGCCGGCCATCCCCAGCCACAGGCCCCCAAACAAAAGCACGCCCTTTCCCTGGAATAAAATGACCTGCCCAATTCTGGCTGGCAGATTGCAGGCACCCTTAAAACCGCCCAATGGCACTGGTGCCACCTTTCATCTGGAACCATCCTGCGTATCGGTTTTCAGGAGCCAGCCACTCCCACCACAGGCCCAACACAAACACGCCCTTTTCCTGGAGTAAAACACCGCCCTCTGCTGGAGATTGCAGGACCACTTGCTCTATCAAACCAGCCACTCACGTGCCACCTTCTCGGGACCATCTGCGTATTGTGATTTTCAGGAGCCAGCCGGCACCCAGCCACAGCCCCCAACACAAACCACGCCCTTTCCCTGGAATAAACTGACCGCCCTCTCTGGCTGCAGATTGCAGGACATTCCTTATCAACCGCCCGACTTGGCATGTCACTTTCATCTAACCATCCTGGTATGTGATTTTCAGGGCCACCGCCACTCCAGCACAGGCCCCCAACACAACCACGCCCTTTTCCTGAAAACGACCTCTCTCGCGCAGTGCAGGCCACTTCCTTACAACCGCCACTCACTGCACTTTATCGGAACCATCCTATCGGTTTCAGACCAGCCCCACCCACCACAGGCCCCAACAAAACACCCTTTCCCTGAAAAACTACCCCTTCTGCTGCAATTCAAGCCACTTCCCACAACCACCGACTCGACTGGGCCCCTTTCTCTGGAAACCCTGCATGTATTTTAAGCCACCCCTCCCACACAGGCCCCAACATCACGCCCTTCCGGAAAAAAAACCCCCCCCTGGGAATTGCAGACCTTCCTCATCAAACCACCGACTCACTGCACCTTTCATCGGGACCTGCTATGTTTTTCAGGGCACCGCCATCCACACACCCCCAAAAACTACCTTTCCTAATAAACTGACCCCCTCTCTGCTGCAGAGAGAGCCCGTCTATCAACCAGCCGACTGGCACTGTCCACCTTTGGGAACATCCCTATCTGATTTTCAGAGCAGCCGGCCACCACCACAGCCCAACAAACACGCCTTTTCCCGGTAAACTACCTGCCACTCGAATTGCAGGAATTTATCAACCAGCCCGACTGGCACTGGTGCCACCTTTCATCTGGGAACCATCCTGCGTATCGTGGATTTTCAGGAGCCAGCCGGCCACTCCCAGCCACAGGCCCCCAACACAACCACGGCCCTTTTCCCTGGAAGTAAAACTGACCTGCCGTCATCTGGCTGGCAGATTGCAGGAGCCACTTGCCTCTATCAATCCAGCCCGACTGGCACTGGTGCCACCTTTCATCTGGGAACCATCCTGCGTATCGTGGATTTTCAGGAGCCAGCCGGCCACTCCCAGCCACAGGCCCCCGAACACAACCAACGGCCCTTTTCCCTGGAATAAAACTACCTGCCCACTTCTGCTGGCAGATTGCAGAGCCACTTGCCTCTATCAAACCACCCAACTTGGCACTGGTGCCACCTTTCATCTGGGAACCATCCTGCGTATCGTGGATTTTCAGGAGCCAGCCGGCCACTCCCAGCCACAGGCCCCCAAACAAACTACGGCCCTTTTCCCTGGCATAAAACTGACCTGCCCGTCATCTGGCTGGCAGATTGCAGGACCACTTGCCTCTATCAAACCAGCCCGACTGGCACTGGTGCCACCTTTCATCTGGAACCATCCTGCGTATCGTGGATTTTCAGGAGCCAGCCGGCCACTCCCAGCCACAGGCCCCAAAACAAAAACTACGGCCCTTTTCCCTGGAATTAAACTGACCTGCCCGTCATCTGGCTGGCAATTGCAGAGCCACTTGGCTCTATCAAACCAGCCCGACTTGGCACTGGTGCCACCTTTCATCTGGGAACCATCCTGCGTATCGTGGATTTTCAGGAGCCAGCCGGCCACTCCCAGCCACAGGCCCCCGAACACAAACCCTGGCCCTTTTCCCTGGAAGTAAAACTGACCTGCCCGTCATCTGGCTGGCAGATTGCAGGAGCCACTTGCCTCTATCAATCCAGCCCGACTCTGCACTGGTGCCACACCTTTCATCTGGGAACCATCCTGCGTATCGTGGATTTTCAGGAGCCACCGGCCACTCCAGCCACAGGCCCCCGAACACAAACCACGGCCCTTTTCCCTGGAAAAAAAACTGACCGCCCACTTCTGCTGGCAGATTGCAGGAGCCACTTCCTCTATCAAACCAGCCCGACTGGCACTGGTGCCACCTTTCATCTGGGAACCATCCTGCGTATCGTGGATTTTCAGGAGCCAGCCGGCCACTCCCACCACAGCCCCCAAAAACAAACCACGGCCCTTTTCCCTGGCAAACAAACTGACCCCCGCTTCTGGCTGGCAGATTGCAGGAGCCACTTGCCTCTATCAAACCAGCCCGACTTGGCACTGGTGCCACCTTCATCTGGAACCATCCTCGTATCGTGGATTTTCAGGAGCCAGCCGGCCACTCCCAGCCACAGGCCCCCAAACACAAACTACGGCCCTTTTCCCTGGAATTAAAACAGACCTGCCCATCATCTGGCTGGCACATTGCAGCAGCCACTTGTATATCAAACCAGCCCAACTTGGCACTGGTGCCACCTTTCATCTGGGAACCATCCTGCGTATCGTGATTTTTCAGGAGCCAGCCGGCCACTCCCAGCCACAGGCCCCCGAACACAAAGCCACGGGCCCTTTTACCCTAAGTAAACTGACCTGCCCGTCCATCTGGCTGGCAATTGCAGGAGCCACTTGCCTCTATCAATCAGCCCGACTCGGCTCGGTGACACCTTTCATCTGGGAACTATCCTGCGTATCGGG
>NW_026995543.1:0-3414 GCF_028769735.1 Zonotrichia leucophrys gambelii
GGGGCAGCCGCCACTCCCACCACAGCCCCCAAACACAAAACGCCCTTTTCCCTGGGGAATAAAACGACCCCCCTCTGGCTGGCAGATTGCAGGAGCCACTTGCCTCTATCAATCCAGCCCGACTCGGCACTGGTGCCACCTTTCATCTGGGAACCATCCTGCGTATCGGGATTTTCAGGAGCCAGCCGGCCACTCCCAGCCACAGGCCCCAAACACAAACTACGGCCCTTTCCCGAATTAAAACTGACCTGCCTTCTGGCTGGAGATTGCAGGACCACTTTCCTCTATCAAACCAGCCCGACTTGGCACTGGTGCCACCTTTTCTGGGACCATCCAGCGTATTTTGGATTTTCAGGAGCCAGCCGGCCACTCCCAGCCACAAACCCCAAAAAAACTACGGCCTTTTCCCTGGAAGTAAAACTGACTTTCCCAGCATCTGGCTGGCAATTGCAGAGCCACTTCCATATCAAACCGCCCAACTTTGGCACTGGACCTTTCATCTGGGGAAACCCTCCCGCGTATCGGGATTTTTTAGGGGCCCGCCGGCCACTCCCACCAAGGCCCCAACACAAACCACGGCCCTTTTCCCCCCAAAAAAACCCCAAACCCCCCCCTCTTTTTTCTGGCAGATTGCAGGAGGGCCCCTTCCCCTATCAAAACCCCCCCGACCCGGGACTGGTGCAAACCCCTTTTATCTGGGGAAACCTCCTGCGTATGTGGATTTTCAGGAGCCGCCGGGCCCCTCCCACCACAGGGCCCCCAAAAAAAAACTACGGGCCCCCTTTTTCCCCGGAAGAAAACTGACCTGCCCCCCCCATCTGGCTGGGAGATTGCAGGGGCCACTTGGTTATCAAAAAAGCCCAAATTGGGACTGTGCCAAATTTTTATCTGGGAAACCCCTCCGGGGGTCGGGGATTTTTTAGGAGCCAGCCGGGGCCCCCCCCAGCCCCCGGCCCCCAAACCCAAACCCCGGCCCTTTTCCCCTTGGGGGAAAAAAAAACCCCCCCCTTTTGGCTGGCAGATTTTCAGGAGCCACTTCCCCTATCAAACCACCCGACTTTTTACTGGTGCCACCTTTCATCTGGGAACCATCCTGCGTATCGTGGGGGTTTTCAGGAAACCAGCCCCGGGCCCCTCCCAGCCACAGGGCCCCCCAAAAAAAAAAACCGGGGCCCCTTTTCCCCCGGAAATAAAAAGACCTGCCCTCTTTTGGCTGGCAAAATTGCAGGGGCCACTTCCCTATCAAAACCCGCCCGACTTGGGAAAAAGGGGCCCACCTTTTTTACTGGGAACCATCCTGCGTATCGTGGATTTTCAGGAGCCGCCGGCCACTTTCCCCCAAAGGCCCCCCAAAACAAAACGGCCCCTTTTTCCCCGGAAAAAAAACCCCCCCCCCCCCTTTTGGGTGGAAATTTCAGGGGCCACTTCCCCCAAACAAAACCCCCCCAATGGAGGGGGCCACCTTTATTGGGGAAACCCTCCGCGTATTGTGGGTTTTCAGGGGGAGCCGGGCCCCCCCCGCCCCCCCCCCCAAAAAAAAAAACCACGGCCCTTTTTCCCCCAAAAAAAACCCACCCCCCCCTTTTGGGTGGGAATTGGGAGGAGCCCCCTTTCCCCAAAAAAACCCGCCACCGGGGGCCGGTGCCAACCCTTTCATTTGGGGGAAACCCCCTCGATCGTGGATTTCGGAGCCACCGGGGCCCCCCCACACCGGCCCCCCCAAACAAAACAAAAACCCTTTTCCCTTTAAAAAAAACGAAACCCCCCCCCCTTTTGCGGGAATTGCAGGGGCCCCCCTTCCCCTTTAAACCAGCCAATGGGACGGGGCCAAACCCTTTTTCCCGGGGAAACCCTCCCGTATGGGGATTTTTTTGGAGCCCCCCGGGGCCCCCCACCAAAACCCCCAAAAAAAAACGGGTTTTTTTCCCGGAAAAAACTAAACCCCCGTTTTGGCCGGGGAGATTTCAGGACCACTTTCCTCTTCCAAAAAAGCCCCACTGGCCTGGGCCACCTTTCCTGGGAAAAAAAAAACCCGGCCCGGGTTTTCCCTTTAAGTAAAACTGACCTGCCCCCTCATCTGGGTGGGAGATTGCAGAGCCATTGGGCCCCCATCAAACCCCCCACTTGGGACGGGGGCCACCTTTTACTGGGAACCCCCCTGGATCGTGGGTTTTCAGGGGCCAGCCGGGGCCCCCCCCCCCCCAGGCCCCCCAAACAAAAACACGGGCCCCCCCTTTCCCCTTTAAATAAAAATGCCTCCCGTCAAACGGCGGGAGATTGGGAGGAGCCACTTTCCTCACAAACCCCCGCTTCACTGTTTCCACCTTTTTATCGGGGAAAACCCCCCCCGCGTATCGTGGGTTTTCAGGAGCCAGCCGGCCACTCCCAGCCACAGGCCCCCAAAAAACAAACCCCCCGGGCCCCTTTTCCCCGGCAAAACAAAACAACCCACCCCACTTCTGGGTGGAAAATTTCAGGAGCCACTTCCCCCTTCAAACCACCTGACCGGACGGTGCCACCTTTTTTGGGAAACCCCTTGCTTTTTGTGGATTTTTTGGGGGGGCCCCGGGGCCCCCCCCGCCACGGCCCCCCAAAAAAAACCGGCCCCTTTTCCCCCCAAAAAAAACCCCCCTTTTGGGTGGAGATTGCAGGACCCCCCTTTTCCCCACAAAACCCCCCCCACTTGGCCCCTGGGGCCACCCTTTTCTGGGGGAAACCCCCCCCGCGAGGGGGATTTTCAGGAGCCAGCCCCGGGCCCCCCCCCCACCGCCCCCCAAAAAAAAACACCCCCTTTTCCCCCAAAAAAACACCCCCCCCCTTTTGGGTGGCAGATTGAGGGCCACTTCCCCTATCAAACCCGCCCACTCGGGACTGGGCCCACCTTTTATCGGGAACCATCCCCGTAACGGGATTTTTTTTGGGGCCAGCCGGGCCCCCCCAGCCACAGGGGGCCAAACAAAACCCCGGCCCCTTTTCCCCCCCAAAAAAACCCCCCCCCTTTTTGGCTGGCAGATTTCAAAGGGGCCACTTCCCCAAACAAACCACCCGCTTGGGACTGGGGCCCCCCCTTTTATCTGGGGAAAACCTCCGCGTATCGTGGGTTTTCGGGCCCGCCGGGCCCCCCCCCGGCCCCAGGCCCCCCAAACCCCCAAAACCCGGGCCCCCTTTTTTCCCCCAAAAAAAAAAGACCCGGGGCCCCCCCCTGGGGGGGGAATTTCAGGACCCCCCTTTCCTCCCAAAAAAACCCCCCGATTGGGGCCCGGTGCCAAAACCCTTTTTCCCCCCGGAAACCCCCCCCGATTGTGGGGGGTTTTAGGAGCCCGCCCCGGGCCCCCCCCACCACAAACCCCCCCAAAACAAACAAAGGCCTTTTCCCCGAATAAAACTACCCCCTCATCTGGCCAGATTGCAGGG
>NW_026995544.1:0-3413 GCF_028769735.1 Zonotrichia leucophrys gambelii
CTGGCTCCCCCAAAACCACAAAACGCGGGTGGTCCAGATGAAAGTTGCACCGTGCCCAATCGGGCTGGTTTATAGAGGGAAGTTGTCCCGCAATGTGCCAGCCAGATGATGGGCGGTCATTTTAATTCCCGGGGGAAAGGCCTAGTATTTTTTTGGGGACCCGGGCGGGGGTGGCCCCCTGGGGGTCCTGAAAATACGTACCAGGATTTCCCGATGAAAGGTGCACCCGTGGGGTCAGTGGTTTGATAGGGGAAGGGCCCCCTCAATCTGCCCGCCCGAAGCGGGGGGGTGGGTTTTTTTGCGGGAAAAGGGCCGTGGTTTGTTTTTGGGGGCCTTCTGGGAGTGGCCGGCTGGCTCCTGAAAATCCACGTCGCAGTTGGTTCCAGATGAAAGTGGCACCAGTGCCCAGCGGCTGTTTTATAGGGAAAGGGGCCCGCAATCTGCCAGAAAGCGGGGGGTAGTTTTTTCCAGGGGGAAAGGGCTGTATTTGTTTGGGGGCCCTTTGGTGGGAGTGGGCCCGGATGGCTCTAAAATCCCGTACGCAGGATGGGTTCCCCTTAAAAGGGCACCCGTGCATTTGGGGTGGGTTTTAAGAGAAGTGGGTCCTGCAATCTCCCCAAAGGGGGGGGGGTAAATTTTTTTGCCAGGAAAGGGGCCGTGGTTGTTTCGGGGGGCCGTGGGTGGGGTGGCGGCTTCCTAAAATCCAGGTACGCAGGGTGTTCCCCAATGAAAGGGGGCACCCTGCCGTCGGCTGGTTTGAATGGATGCTCCTGCAATCTGCCCCCCAGAAGGGGCGGGTGAATTTTTTTGCCAGGGAAAAGGGCCTGGTTTTTGTTTTGGGGCCCGTGCTGGAGTGGCCGTGGCTCCTGAAAATCCACGTAGCAGATGGTTCCCCGATGAAAGGTGGCACCATCCAAGTTGGGGGTTTGATAGGGAAGGGTCCCGCAAACTGCCCGCCAGGCGGGGGGGGAAAAATTTTTTTGCTAGGGAAAAAGGGGGGGGGTTGTGTTCGGGGGCCTGTGGCTGGGAGTGGCCGGTGGTCCCGAAAAAACCCGATACGCAGGATGGCTCCCAGATGAAAGGTGGCACCAGTGCCGGTGGGGTGGTTTTATTGGGAAATGGCTCCTGCAATCTGGCAGCCCGAAGGGGGGGTAGTTTTTTTCCGGGGAAAAGGGGCCCTTTTGTGTTGGGGGCTTTGGGTGGGGTGGGCCCGGTGGTCCCGAAAAAACCCGATACGAGGATGGTTCCCAGATGAAAGGTGGCCCAGTGCAGTCGGGGGTGGTTTATAGGGAAGGGCTCCTGCAACTGCCACCAGAGCGGGGTATTTTTTTTCCAGGGGAAAAAGGGGCCTGTTTTGTGTTTTGGGGGGGCCCGTGGGTGGATGGGGGGTGGTCCTGAAAAACCACAAAACGCGGGTGTTCCCAAAGAAAAGGTGCACCCGGCCCCAAATCGGGCTGGTTTTATAGAGGGGAATGTGTCCTGCAATTGCCAGCCAGTGAGGCGGGGAGTTTTAAAAACAGGGAAAAAAGGGGCCTGGTTTGTTTGGGCCTTGGCTGGATTCCGGGTGGCCCCCTGAAAAAAAACACGATCCAGGGTGGGGTTCCCCGAAGAAGGGGGCACCGTGCCGAGTCGGGGGGATTGATAGGGAATGGGTCTGCAATCTCCGCCGAAGCGGGGGGGTAGTTTTGGGTTTCCGGGGGAAAAGGGGGCCCTGGTTTGGTTGGGGGCCCGTGGTGGGAGTGGGCCCTGGCTCCCGAAAAACCCCAAAACCGGTGGTTCCCAGATGAAAGGTGGACCGTGCCAAATCGGGGGGGGGTTTATATGGGGGAAATGGCTCCTCAACCTCCGCCAAACGGGGTTATTTTTCCAAAAAGGGCGTGTTTGTGTTTGGGGCCTTGGTGGGGGTGGGGCTGGCCCTGAAAATCCACGTAGCAGGGTGGTTCCCAAAGAAGGTGGACAGTCCAAGTCGGGTGGTTTGATAGAGGAATTTGTCCGCAATTGCCAGCCAGATGAGGGCAGGGGAGTTTTAATTCCAGGGAAAAGGGCCATTTTGTTTTGGGGGCCCGTGGGTGGGAGTGGCCCCCTGCCCTGAAAAACCACATAACGGATGGTTCCAGATGAAAGGTGGCACCTGCCGGTGGGGGGTTTTTTAACCAAATGGGTCTGCAATTGCCAGCCAAGATGGGGAAGTCAGTTTTATTCAGGGGAAAAAGGGCCGTTGTTTTTGGGGGCTGTGGTGGGGGTGGCGGTGGCCCTGAAAAACCACAAAGGGGATTCCCCGAAAGGTGGCACCCGTGCCGTCGGGGGTGGTTTAAAGGAAGTGGCTCTGCAATCTGCAGCCAGAAGCGGGGGGTTAAAATTTTGTTTGCCAGGGGAAAAGGGCCTGGTTTTGTTTTGGGGGCCTGGCTGGGAGTGCCGGCTGGCTCCTGA
Organism: Zonotrichia leucophrys gambelii; assembly: GCF_028769735.1. Lineage (NCBI taxonomy): Eukaryota > Metazoa > Chordata > Aves > Passeriformes > Passerellidae > Zonotrichia > Zonotrichia leucophrys. The sequence goes on from NW_026995544.1 coordinate 2,431, forward strand.
AACCACGTACGCAGGGTGGTTCCCGTGAAAAGGGGCACCGTGCCCAGTCGGGGTGGTTTTTAGGGGAAGTGGCTCTCAATTGGGAGCCGAAGGGGCGGTATTTTTTTCCCGGGAAAAGGGGCCCTGTTTTTTGCGGGGCCGTGGCTGGGGGGTGGCCCCGGTGGCCCTTTAAAATCCCGATACCCGGATGGTTCCCAGATGAAAGGGGCCCAGTGCCGAGTCGGCTGGTTTTATAGGGAAGTGGGGTCCCCAATTGCCACCAGAAGCGGGGGGGTAAATTTTGTTTTCCGGAAAAGGCCGTGGTTGTGTTTGGGGGGCCCGTGGTGGAGTGGCGGGGCTCCCGAAAAAACCCATCCAGGGTGGTTCCCCGATAAGGTGGGACCCGTGCCGGGCGGGGTGGTTTGATGGGCAAGTTCCCTGAAAACTGCCCCCAGAACGGGGGGGTAAATTTTTTGCAGGGAAAAGGGCCGGGTTGTGTTTGGGCTGTGGCTGGGGGTGGCCCGGGGGCTCCTGAAATTTTACGTCGCAGGAGGTTCCCAGATGAAAGGTGGCACCCTGCCAAGTTTGGGGGGGGTTGAAACAAGTGGCCCTGCAATTGCCGCCAGAAGGGGGGGTAAATTTTTTTTAGGAAAAGGGGGGTGTTTTTGGGGGTTGGCTGGATGGCCGGTGGCTCTAAAATCACATTGGGGTGGTTCCCCCAAAGGTTTACCCGTGCCAGTCGGGGTGTTTTGAAGGGAATGGTCCCGCAATTTTGCCCCAGAAGCGGGGCGGGGGATTTTTTTGCCAGGGAAAAAGGGGCCCTGGTTTTTGCGGGGGGCCCGTGGCTGGGAGTGGGCCGGGTGGTCCTGAAAAAACCCGATAGCAGGGTGGGTTCCCCGTGAAAGTGGCACCCGTGAAGGGTGGGCGTTTTTTTTTTAACCCGTGGCCCTGCAATTGCAGCCAGAGAGGGCAGGGAGTTTACTTCCAGGGAAAAGGCCTGATTG
>NW_026995545.1:0-3413 GCF_028769735.1 Zonotrichia leucophrys gambelii
GAAAACCAAACGCAGGGTGGTTTCCCGATGAAAGGTGGACCATGGGGCGGGTGGTTGATAAGGAATTCCCCGCAATCTGCCGCCCGAAGCGGGGGGGGTATTTTTTTCCGGAAAAGGGGCCCTTTTGTGTTTGGGGCCCGTGGTGGGGTGGGGCCGGCTGGCCCCGAAAAACCCCCATACGCAATGTTCCCCAAGAAAAGTGACCAGTCAGTCGGGTTTTGGTTTATAGGGAATGGTCCTCAATCTGCCACCCAAGGGCAGGATTTTCTTCCAGGGGAAAAAGGCCCTTTTTTGTTTTTGGGGGCCCGTGGGGGGATGGCCGGTGGTCCGAAAAACCAATCCAGGATGGTTCCCGATGAAAGGGGCACCAGTCCAGGGGCGGTTTAAGAGGGAATGTCTCCTCAACGCCCGCCAGAACGGGGGGGGATTTTTTTGCCAGGGGGAAAAGGGGTGGTTTGTGTTGGGGGCCTGTGCTGGGGGTGGCCGGGGGTGGCTCCAAACCCGATACGCAGGAGGTTCCCAAAAAGGTGGCCCAGTGCAGTCGGGCTGGATATAGAGGAATGGGTCCTGCAATCTCCACCAAAACGGGGAGGCTTTTACTTTCCCGGGGGAAAAGGGGCCCTGTTTTTTTTTGGGGGTGGGTGGGGTGGCGGTGCTCCTGAAAACCCCGATCGCTGGTTTTCCCGAGAAAGGTGGCCCATTAGTCGGGGGATTGAAGAGGCAATGGGTCCTAAACTGCCCCAGAAGGGGGGATTTTACTTGGAAAAGGGGGTTTTTTTTTTGGGGGCCTTGGGGGAGTGGGGCTGGGTCCTGAAAACCACGATACGCAGGAGGTTCCCAATGAAAGGGGGGCCCCGTCCATTGGGCGGGTTTATAAAATGGCTCCCCCAATGCCCGCCAAGGGGGGGGTAGTTTTTTTCCGGGAAAAGGGGGTTTTTTTTTGGGGGGTGTGGGGGGCCGGTGGTCCCGAAAAAACCCCAAAACGCAATGGTTCCCCGATGAAAGGCACCATCCCAGTCGGGGGTTTTATAAGGGAAGTGCCCGCAACTGCCAGAAGGGGGGGGGATTTTCTTTCCAGGGAAAAAGGGGCCTGGGGTTTTTTTTGGGGGGCCTGGGCGGGAGTGGCCGGGGGCTCCAAAATCCACATAGCGATGGTTCCCAAAAAAAGGGGGCACCTCCGGGGGGGTGGGTTTTAAGGAAAAGGCTCCTGCAATCTGCCACCCAGAAGGGGGGGTATTTTCTTTCCAGGGAAAAGGGCCTGTTTGTGTTTGGGGGGCCCGTGGCGGGAGTGGCCGGGTGGGTCCTGAAAATCCACGATACGCAGATGGGTTCCCAATGAAAGGTGGCACCCGTACCGAGTCGGCTGGTTTGATAGAGGAAGTGGCTCCTGCAATCTGCCAGCCAAAGGGGCGGTGATTTTTCTTTGCCAGGGAAAAGGGGCCTGGTTTTTGTTGGGGGCCTGTGCTGGAGTGGCCGGCTGGCTCCTGAAAACCACGATACGCAGGATGGTTTTCCCCGATGAAAGGTGGCACCAGTGCAGTCGGGGTGGTTTTATAGAGGGAAGTGTCTCCTTTCAATCTGCCAGCCAGAAGCGGGCGGGGTTTGTCTGCCAGGGAAAAGGGCCGTGGGTTTTTGTTTGGGGGCCTGTGGCTGGGAGTGGCCGGCTGGTCCTGAAAATCCACGATACGCAGGGTGGTTTTCCCCAATGAAGGTGGCAAACCCGTCCGATCGGGCTGGATTGATAGAGGCAAGTGGCTCCTGCAATCTGCCACCCCGAAGACGGGCATGGTCAGTCTTACTTCCAGGGAAAAGGGCCGTGGTTGTGTTCGGGGGCCTGTGGCTGGATGGGCCGGCTGGCTCCTAAAATCCAACGATACGCAGGATGGTTCCCAGATGAAAGGTGCACCAGTCGCGAGTCGGGCTGGTTGATAGGGCAAGTGGCTCCTGCAATCTGCCAGCCAGATGACGGGCAGGTCAGTCTTACTTCCAGGGAAAGGGCCGTGGTTTGTTTGGGGCCTGGCTGGGAGTGGCCGCTGGCTCCTGAAAATCCACGATACGCAGGAGGTTCCCAGATGAAAGGTTGCACCAGGTAACGAGTCGGCTGGTTGATAGAGGCAAGTGGCTCCTGCATCCCGCCAGCCAGAACGGGCGGTGATTTTCTTGCCAGGGAAAAGGGCCGTGGTTGTGTTCGGGGCCTTGGCTGGCAGTGGCCGGCTGGCTCCTGAAAATCCACGATACGCAGGATGTTTCCCAGATGAAAGGTGGCACCAGTCCGAGTCGGGCTGGATTGATAGAGGCAAGTGGCTCCTGCAATCTGCCAGCCGATGATGGCAGGTAGTTTTACTTCCAGGAAAAGGGCCGTAGTTTGTGTTTGGGGGCCTGTGGCTGGGAGTGGCCGGCTGGCTCCTGAAAATCCACGATACCAGATGGTCCCAGATGAAAGTGGCACCAGTAACCGAGTCAGGGCTGGTGATAGAGGAAGTGCTCCTGCAATGTGCCACCAATAGCGGCGGGTGAGTTTTGTTTGCCCGAAAAGCCGTGGTTTGTGTTCGGGGGCCTGTGGCTGGGAGTGGCCGGCCCGGCTCCTGAAAATCCACGATACGCAGATTGGGTTTCCCCGATGAAAGGGGGCACCATGTCGAGTTTGGGCCCGGATTGATAGAGGCAAGTGGCTCGCAATCCCGCCAGCCAGATGAACGGGCAGGTCAGTTTTACTTCAGGAAAAGGGGCCCTATTTGTGTTTGGGGCCTGTGGCTGGAGTTGGGCCCTGGCTCCTGAAAACCACGGGTTCGCAGGATGTTTCCCAATGAAAGGGGCACCAATGCGAGTTTGGGCTGGATTGAAGAGGCAAGTGGCCCTGCAATCCCGCCAGATGGGTGGCAGGTCAGTTTTACTTCAGGGAAAAAGGGGGCCCTATGTGGTTTGGGGCCTGTGGGGGGAGTGCGGGTGGGGTCCTTTAAAATCACGATATGCAGGATGGTCCCGATGAAAGGTGGCACATACCGATCGGCTGGTTTGATAGAGGGAAGTGCTCCTGCATCTGCCACCAGAAGCGGGGCGGGTGATTTTTTTTGCCAGGGAAAAGGGCCGTGTTTGTGTTCGGGGCCTGTCTTGGAGTGGCCGGGTGGCTCCTTTAAAAACCACATACGCAGATGTTTCCCCAAAGAAAGGTGGCACCATACCGGGGTCGGGCTGGTTTGAAAGAGGCAACGCTCCTGCAATCTGCCAGCCAGAAGCGGGGGGGGGAGTTTTCTTTTCCAGGGGAAAAGGCCTTGGGTTTTTTGTCGGGCCTGTGGCTGGGAGTGCCGCTGGCTCCTGAAAATCCACGATACGCAGGATGGGTTTCCCCGATTTAAGGTTTGGGACCAGTTCCGAATCGGCTGGGTTGATAGAGGCAAGTGGGTCCTGCAATC
>NW_026995546.1:0-3407 GCF_028769735.1 Zonotrichia leucophrys gambelii
TTGTGTTGGGGCCTGGGTGGCCGGCTGGTCTGAAAATCACGATACGCAGATGGTTCCCAGATGAAAGGTGGCACAGTGCCAGTCGGCTGGTTATACAAGTGCTCTGCAATCTGCCAGCCAGAGGGGGGTCATTTTCTTCCAGGGAAAAGGGCCGTGTTGTTTTGGGGCTGTGGCTGGGATGCAGGCGGTCCTGAAAATCCACGTACGCAGGATGGTTCCAGATAAAGGTGGCACCAGTGCCAGTTGGCTGGTTGATAGAGGAAGTGGCTCTGCAATCTGCCAGCAGAAGGGGGCGGTGAGTTTTTTGCCAGGGAAAGGGCGTGGTTTGTGTTCGGGGCCTGTGGCTGGGAGTGGCCGGCTGGCTCCTGAAAATCACGATCGCAGGATGGTTCCCAGATGAAAGGTGGCACCAGTACCGATCGGCTGGTTGATAGAGGGAAGTGTCTCTGCAATCTCCAGCCAGAAGCGGGGCAGGTGAGTTTTTTTCCAGGGAAAAGGCCTGGTTTGTGTTGGGGCTGTGGCTGGAGTGGCCGGCTGGCTCCTGAAAATCCACGATACGCAGGATGGTTCCAATGAAAGGTGGCACAGTGCCAAGTCGGGCTGGTTTGATAGGAAGTGGCTCTGCAATCTGCAGCAGATGACGGGCAGGTAGTTTTACTTCCAGGGAAAGGGCCGTAGATTGTTTGGGGCTTTTGGCTGGGTGGCCGCTGGCCTGAAAATCCACGATACGCAGGATGGTTCCCAGATTGAAAGTGCACCAGTGCAGGTGGGCTGGTTTGAGGGCAAGTGGTTCCTGCAATCTGCCAGCCAGAGATGGGCAGGTAGTTTTATTCCAGGAAAGGCCGTTTGTGTTTGGGGGCCTGTGGTGGGAGTGGCCGGCTGGTCCTGAAAATCCACGTACGCAGGATGGTTCCCAGATGAAAGGTGGCACCAGTGCGAAGTCGGCTGGATTGATAGAGGCAAGTGGCTCCCGCAATCTGCCAGCCAGAAGCGGGCAGGTCAGTTTTACTTCCAGGGGGAAAAAGGGGCCGTGGTTTTTGTTTGGGGGCCTGTGGCTGGGAGTGGCCGGCTGGCTCCTGAAAATCCACGATACGCAGGATGGTTCCAGATGAAAGGTGGCACAGTGTCGAGTCGGGCTGGTTTGATAGAGGCAGTGGCTCCTGGAATCTGCCAACCAGAAACGGGGCGGGTGAGTTTTCTTTGCCAGGGAAAAGGGCCGTGGTTTGTGTTTGGGGGCCTGTGGCTGGGAGTGGCCGGCTGGCTCCTGAAAATCCACGATACGCAGGATGGTTCCAGATGAAAGGTGGCACCAGTGCCGAGTCAGGCTGGTTGATAGAGGCAAGTGGCTCCTGCAATCTGCCAGCCAGGAGACGGGGGAGGTCAGTTTTATTGCCAGGAAAAGGGCCGTGTTTGTGTTCGGGGCCTGTGGCTGGGAGTGGCGGCTGCTCCGAAAATCCACGATACGCAGGATGGTCCCGTGAAAGGGTGGCACAGTGCAAGTCGGGCTGGTTTGATAGAGGAAGTGGCTCCTGCAATCTGCCAGCCAGAAGCAGGGCAGGGGCAGTTTTGTTTCCAGGGAAAGGGCCGTAGTTGTTTTTGGGACCTGTGGCTGGGAGTGGCCGGCTGGCTCCTGAAAATCCACGATACGCAGGATGGTTCCCTAATGAAAGTGGCACCAGTGTCGAGTCGGCTGGTTTGATAGTGAAGTGGCTCCTGCAATCTGCCAGCAGAAGAGGCGGTTAGTTTTTTCCAGGGAAAAGGGCCGTGGTTTTGTTGGGCCTGTGGCTGGAGTGGCCGGCTGCTCCATGAAAATCCACGATACGCAGGATGGTTCCCAGATGAAAGTGGCACAGTGCCAAGTCGGCTGGTTTGATAGACCAAGTGGCTCCTGCAATCTGCCAGCCAGAATCGGGCAGGTCAGTTTTTATTGCCAGGAAAAGGGCCGTAGTTTTTGTTTCGGGGCCTGTGGCTGGGAGTGGCGGTGGCTCTGAAATATCACGATACGCAGGATGGTTCCCAGATGAAAGGTGGCACCAGTGCCAAGTTGGCTGGTTTGATATGCCCAAATGGTCTCCTGCAATCTGCCAGCCAGAAGATGGGGGAGGTCAGTTTTATTCCAGGGAAAAGGGCCGTGATTTGTTTTGGGGCCTGTGGCTGGGAGTGGCCGGCTGGCTCCTGAAAATCCACGATCGCAGGATGGTTCCCAGATGAAAAGTGGCACCAGTGCCAAGTGGGCTGGGTTTTATAGAGGCAAGTGGCTCCTGCAATCTGCCAGCCAGATGACGGGCAGGTCAGTTTTACTTCCAGGGAAAAGGGCCGTAGTTTGTGTTGGGGGCTGTGGCTGGGAGTGGCCGGCTGGCTCCTGAAAATCCACGATACGCAGGATGGTTCCCAGATGAAAGGGGGCACCAGTGCCGAGTCGGGCTGGATTGATAGAGGCAAGTGGCTCCTGCAATCTGCCAGCCAGAAGCGGGATGGTTTAGTTTTGTTTGCCAGGGAAAAGGCCGGGTTTGTGTTCGGGGCCTGTGGCTGGGAGTGGCCGGCTGCTCCTGAAAATCCACGATACGCAGGATGGTTCCCAGATGAAAGGTGGCACAGTGCCAAGTGGGCTGGTTTGATAGAGGCAAGTGGTCCTGCAATCTGCCAGCAGATGACAGGGCAGGTTCAGTTTTACTTCCAGGGAAAAGGGCCGTGGTTGGTGTTCGGGGGCTGTGGCTGGGAGTGGCCGGCTGGCTCCTGAAAATCCACATACGCAGGATGGTTCCCAGATGAAAGGTGGCACCAGTGCCGAGTTGGCTGGTTTGAGAGAGCCAAGTGGTTCCTGCAATCTGCCAGCCAGAAGATGGGCAGGTCAGTTTTTATTCCAGGGAAAAGGGCCGTAGTTTTTGTTTGGGGGCCTGTGGCTGGGAGTGGCCGGCTGGCTCCTGAAAATCCACGATACGCAGGATGGTTCCCAGATGAAAGGTGGCAGCAGTGCCAAGTCGGGGGTTTTTAGAGGAAATTTGGCCTGCAATTGCCACCAGATGAGGGCAGCGTTTTACTTCAGGGAAAAGGGGCCTTGTTTGTTTGGGGGCCCGTGGTGGGAGTGGCCGGCGTCCCCAGAAAATCCAAATCGTGGATGGTCCCGAAGGGTGGCACCCTGAAGCGGGCTTTTTGATAGAGGAAGTGGCTCCTGCAAAACCCGCCAAAGCGGGGGGGGGTGAGTTTTTTTGCCAGGAAAAGGGGCCTGGGTTTGTTTTGGGGGCCCGTGGTGGGAGTGGCCCCGGCTGGCTCCCCGAAAAACCCCCATACCGGTGGTTCCCGAGAAGGGGCACCGTGCAAATCGGCTGGTTTGAAAAGGGCCCAAATGGCCCCGCAAAAGCCAGCCCCAAATGGGCAGGGCGTTTTTATTTCCAGGGGAAAAGGGG
>NW_026995547.1:90-876 GCF_028769735.1 Zonotrichia leucophrys gambelii
CACCACGGGAAAATTTAACCCGGGTATCCCCTTTTTCCCCTCCTCCGTTGTTTTTGTTTAAGAGATCACCACGGGATTAATCCCGGGTGATCTCTCTCTTTTTCCCCTCCCCCTTGTTTTTTGGAGAGGATCCCACGGGAGTTAACCGGGGGTGATCTCCTCTTTTCCTCCCCCCTTTTTGTTGTTGGGGATCACCACGGTTTAAAATTTCCTGGTGATCTCTCCTTTTTTCCCCCTCCTCCGTGTTGTTTTTGAGAGAGCACCACGGTTTAAATCCGTGGTATCTCTCTCTTTCCCCTCCCCGTTGTTTTTGTTGAGAGACCCACGGGATTAAAACCCCGGGGCTCTCTCTTTTCCCCTCCCCGTTTTGTTTTGAAGAGATCAAAAAGAAATTTCCCTGGTGACCTCTTTTTCCCCTCCTCCGTTTTTTGTTAGAGGTCACCACGGGTTTTAACCGGGTGATCTCCTCTTTTCCCCCCTCCGTTTTTTTTTTGAAGAGATCACCCGGGGAAAACCCCGGGGGATCTTCCTTTTCCTCCTCCTCCGTTTTTTTTTTAGAAGACACCCGGATTTAAATCCGTGGTGATCCCTTTTTTCCCCTCCCCCGTTGTTGTTTTGAGAAATCCCACGGGAAATTTTCCGTGGTGATCTCTCTCTTTTCCTCCTCCTCCCCTTTTTGTTGTTGAAGAGATCACCACGGAATTTTAAAAACCCCGGGGATCCTCCTTTTTTCCCCCTCCTCCGTTGTTGTTTTTTAGAAATCACCACGGGATTTAACCTTTGGGA
>NW_026995547.1:912-1008 GCF_028769735.1 Zonotrichia leucophrys gambelii
AGAGATCACCCACGGGAAAAAATCCGGTGGATCTCTCTCTTTTCCCCCCTCCGTTTTGTTGTTTGGGAGACACGCACGGGGGTTTCCGGGTGATCC
>NW_026995547.1:1046-1283 GCF_028769735.1 Zonotrichia leucophrys gambelii
CACCACGAGATGAAATCTCGTGGTGATCCCCTCTCTTTTCCCTCCTCCTCCGTTTTGTTTGTTGAGAAAAGACCCACGGAGTAACACTGGGTGATCCTCCTTTTCCCCCCCCTCCGTTTTTGTTGTTGAGAAGATCACGCACGGATTTAAATCCGTGGTGATCTCTCTCTTTTCCTCCCCCCGTTGTTGTTGTTGAAGAATCACCACGGATGTAACATCCGTGGTGGGGTCCCTCTT
>NW_026995547.1:1392-1482 GCF_028769735.1 Zonotrichia leucophrys gambelii
CACCAATTGTTAAATCCTGGTTTATCTCTCTCTTTTCCCCCCTCCGTTTTTTGTTGTTGAAGAGATCACCACGGATGAAATCTCGGGTGA
>NW_026995547.1:1596-1689 GCF_028769735.1 Zonotrichia leucophrys gambelii
CACGCACGGATTTAAATCCGTGGTGATCTCTCTCTTTTCCCCTCCTCCGGTGGTTGTTGAGAGAGATCACCACCGATTAATCGTCGTGTGGGT
>NW_026995547.1:1721-1967 GCF_028769735.1 Zonotrichia leucophrys gambelii
CCGTTGTGTTTTTTAGAAAACACGCACGGGGAAGTAACCTCGTGGGACTCCTCTTTTTTTTCCCCCTCCGGTGTTTTTTTTGAGAGAGACACCACGGGAATTAAACCCGTGGTGATCTCTCCTTTTCTCCCCTCCGTTTTGTTGTTTTAGAAGATCACCACGGGGTTTTTAAAACCGTGGGGACTCTCCTTTCCCCCCCCGTTTGGGGGGAGGAACACCACGGTGTTTAAAACCCCCGGTGGATCC
>NW_026995547.1:2073-2945 GCF_028769735.1 Zonotrichia leucophrys gambelii
CCCCCTTTTTTCCCGGGGGTGATCCTCCTTTTCCCCTCCTCCTTGTTGTTGTTGAGAGAGTCCCCCTTTTTCCCGGGGGTGATCTCTCTCTTTTTTCCCCTCCTCCGTTTTTTTTTGAGAGAGACCCCCTTTTTTTCGTGGTGGGTCTCTCTCTTTTTCCCCCTTTTCCCCTTGTTGGGGTTTTGAGAGAGTCCCCCTTTCCCGGGGGTGATCTCTTTTTTTTTCCCCTCCCCGTTTTGTTTTTGAGAAGATCCCCCTTTTTTCTTGGTGACTCTCCTTTTCCTCCTCCTCCGTTTTTGTTGTTGGGAGATCACCCCCGTGTTTTTGGGGTCTCTCTCTTTTCCCCTCCTCCGTTGTTTTGTTGGAAATCCCACTGTCTCCCGGGTTTGGATTTCCCTTTTTTTCCTCCTCCTCCGTTGTTTTTGAGAGAGATCCCCCCTTTTTCCCGGGGGTGATCTCCTCTTTTTCCCCTCCTCCGTTGTTTTTTGAGAGGATCCCCTTTCTTGTGGGATCCTCTCTTTTCCCCCCCCCTCCGTTGTTTGTTGAAGAGATCCCACCACTCGTGTTTTTAATTCCTTTTTCCCCCCCTCCGTTTTGTTTTTGAGAGAGATCCCCCTTTTTTTCCCGTGGTGTCTCTCTTTTTTCCCCTCCTCCGTTGTGTTTTGGGAAAAGATCCCCCCCCCCCCCCCCCCCCCCCCCCCCCGTTTTTGTTGTTGAAGAGATCCCACCTTTCATGTTTTGGTCTCTCTCTTTTCCTCCTCCTCCCCCTTTTTGTTGTTAGAGAGATCACCCCGTGTTTTTTCGGGGATCTCTTCTTTTCCTCCTCCTCCGTTTTGTTGTTGAAGAGATCCCACCATTTCCTCCCGGGCGGA
>NW_026995547.1:2976-3400 GCF_028769735.1 Zonotrichia leucophrys gambelii
TTAAAGTGAAGAGAGAAATCCTTTATCTCCCCTTTTTTCCCCCCTCCTCCTTGTTGTTGTTGAAGAGATCCCCCTTAAAATCGTGTGTGATCTCTCTCTTTTCTCCTCCCCGTTTTTTTTTGTTGAAAGATCCCCACCTGTACATGGTGTCGGTCTCTCTTTTTTCCTCCCCCCCCGTTTTGTTGTTAAGAGATCCCCCTTTCCGTGTGTGTGAAAACCCCTCTTTTTCCCCTCCGTTGTTGTTGTTGAGAGAATCCCCCTTTCCGTGTGTGTGATTCTCCTTTTTTCCCCCCTCCGTTGTTTTGTTGAGAAGATCCCCCTTTTCCTCGTGGGGGATCTCTCTTTTTCCTCTCCCCTTGTTGTTGTTAGAGAGATCCCCCTTCCGTCGTGTGGACTCTCTCTTTTTCCCCTCCTCCGTTGTTGT
>NW_026995548.1:0-3395 GCF_028769735.1 Zonotrichia leucophrys gambelii
AAAATCCACATACCGGGGTGTTCCCCGAAAAGGGGGCCCCTCCGGGCGGGGGTTTGATAGAGGAAGTTCTCCTGCAATCTGCCCCAAAGCGGGGGGTAGTTTTTTTTTTCCAGGAAAAGGCCGTGTTTTTTTTCGGGGCCTGTGGCTGGGAGTGGGGCCGGGGGGCTCCTAAAAAACCCATACGCAATGGTTTCCCCGATGAAAGGGCACCAGGCCAATTGGGCGGATTGATAGAGGCAAGTGGCTTGCAATCTGCCGCCAATGAGGGGAGGGCAGTTTTACTTTCCAGGGAAAAGGGCCGTGTTTTTTGGGGGCCCGTGGGTGGGAGTCCCCGGGGGTCCGAAAACCCCGATCCAGGGTGGTTCCCCAAGAAAGGGCACCATCGGTCGGTTGGTTATAGAAAGGGCTCCTCAATCTCCAGCCAACGGGCGGTATTTTTTTCCCGGGGAAAAGGGCCCTGTTTGTGTTGGGGGGCCCGTGGCTGGGAGTGGCCGCTGGCTCCTGAAAATCCACGATAGCAGGATGGTTCCCAGATGAAAGGTGGCACCGTGCCGAGTCGGCTGGTTGTAGAGGAAGTGGCTCCCGCAATCTGCCAGCCAGAAGATGGGCAGGTCAGTTTACTTCCGGGAAAAGGGCCGTGGTTTTGTTTGGGGGCCTGTGGGTGGGAGTGCCGGCTGGCTCCTGAAAATCCACATACCAGGTGGTTCCCAGATGAAAGGTGGCACCAGGCCGGTCGGCGGATTGATAGAGGCAAGTGGCTCCTGCAATCTGCCAGCCAATGACGGGGAGGTAGTTTTTCCAGGGAAAAGGCCGTAGTTTGTGTTCGGGGCCTGTGGCTGGGGGTGGCCGGCTGGGTCCTGAAAATCCACGATACGCAGGATGGTTCCCAGATGAAAGGTGGCACCAGTGCCAAGTTGGGCTGTTTAATAACCAAGTGGCTCTGCAATTGCCAGCCAGAGAAGGGCAGGCGTTTAATTCCAGGGAAAGGGCCGTAGATTTTTTGGGACTTTGGCTGGGAGTGGCCCGCTGGCCCCTGAAAATCCACATTACGGAGGATGTCCCAGACCAAGGTGGCACAGTGCCAATCGGGCTGGGTTTTATAGAGGCAAGTGGCTCCTGCAATCTCCAGCCAAAGCGGGGTGGTAAATTTTGTTGCCAGGGAAAAGGGCCGTGGTTTTGTTCGGGGCCTGTGGCGGGGAGTGGCCGCTGGGCCTCCTGAAAATCCACGATACGCAGGAGTTCCCAGATGAAAGGTGGGCACCATGCCAAGTCGGGCTGGATTGATAGAGGGAAGTGGCTCCTGCAATCTGCCAGCCAGATGAGGCAGGTCAGTTTTACTTCCAGGAAAAGGCCGAGTATTTTTTTAGGGCCTGTGGCTGGGAGTGGCCGGTGGCTCCTGAAATCCACGATACACAGGGTGGTTCCCAGATAAAGGGGCACCAGTGCCGTTCAGGTGGTTTGATAGAGGAATGCTCCTGAATCTGCCACCAGAACGGGGCGGGTGAGTTTTCTTGCCAGGGAAAAGGGCCGTGGTTTGTGTTCGGGGCCTGTGGCTGGGAGTGGCCGGCTGGCTCCTGAAAATCCCCGATACGCAGGATGGTTCCCTGATGAAAGGTGGCACCAGTGTCGAGTCGGGCTGGTTTGGTAGAGGGAAGTGGCTCCTGCAATCTGCCAGCCAGAAAACGGGCAGGTCAGTTTATTCCGGGGGAAAAGGGCCGTGGTTTTTGTTCGGGGGCCTGTGGCTGGGAGTGGCCCCGGGTGGCTCCTGAAAATCCACATACGCAGGATGGTTCCCAGATGAAAGGTGCACCAGGGCCAGTCGGGCCGGATTGATAGAGGCAAGTGGCTCCTGCAATCTGCCAGCCAGAACGGGCGGTTTTTTTGCAGGGAAAAGGGCCGGGTTTTTTTGGGGGCCGGGCTGGGAGTGGCCGGTGGGTCCTGAAATCCACATACCGGGTGGTTCCCAGATGAAAGGTGGCACCATGCCGGTCGGGTGGTTTGTAGAGGAATCTCCGCATCTGCCAGCCAAACGGGGGGGGTAGTTTTCTTTCCAGGGAAAAGGGCCCCTGGGGTTGTGTTGGGGGGGTGTGGCGGGGTGGCCGTGGGTCCCGAAACCCGATAGCAGGAAAGGTTCCCCGATGAAAGGGGGGCACCAGTCCATCGGGGTGGTTGATGAGGGAAGTGGCCCGAATCTTCCCGCCCAAGAGGGCAGGGCAGTTTTTTCCAGGAAAGGGCCGTGTTTTTTGGGGCCCGTGGCTGGGGGTGGCCGGCTGGGTCCTGAAAATCCACATACCCAAAGGTTCCCAGATGAAAGGGGACCGTGCCGGTCGGGGGGTTTTATGAGGCAAATGGTTCCCCGCAATCTGCCAGCCAGAAGCGGGCGGTAGTTTTTTCCCGGGAAAAAAGGGCCCTGGGGTTTTTTGGGGCTGTGGGTGGGGGTGGCCGGGGTGGGCCCCGAAAATCCCCAAAACGGGTGGTTTCCAGAAAAAGGGGGCACCATGCCAAATCGGGCTGGTTTTTATAGAAAGTGGTCCTCAATCGCCACCCGAGGGGGGGGTAGTTTTTTTCCCCGGGAAAAGGGGCCGGGTTTTTTTTTGGGGGGGGGGCTGGGGTGGCCGGGGCCCTGAAAAACCACGTAAAGGGGGGGCCCAAAAAGGTGGCACCAGTGCCATGGTGGATAGAGGGAATTTGGGTCCGCAATCTGCCAGCCCAAGCGGGCGGTAGTTTTTTCCAGGGGAAAAGGGGCCCTGTTTTGTTTGGGGGCCCCCGTGGCTGGGGTGGCCGGCGCTCTGAAATCCAGAAGCGGGGGTTCCCCGAGAAGGTGGCACCAGTCCAATCGGCGGTTAAGAGGCAAGGGGTCCTCAACGCCAGCCAGGGGGGGTCATTTTCTTTCCCGGGGAAAGGGCCTAGTTTGTTTGGGGGCCCGTGGTGGGGGTGGCCCCTGGCTCCTGAAAATCCACGTCCAAAGGGTGGGTTCCCAGATGAAAGGGGCACCGTGCCGAGTCAGTTGGGTTTTATAGAGGGAAGTGCTCCGCAAAACCCAGCCAGAAGCGGGGCGGGTGAGTTTTTTTGCCGGGAAAAGGCCGGGTTTTTTTGGGGTGTGGGTGGGAGTGGGCCCGGGGGCCCTGAAAAAACCCCATACGGGGTGGCCCCCCTGAAAAGGTGGCACCCAAACCAATGGGCTGAATTATCCCAAGTTCCCGCAATTTCCACCAAGCGGGGGGTTTTAAATTCCAGGGAAAAGGCCGTTTTTTTTTGGGGGCCTTGGGTGGAGTGGCCGGCTGGCCCCTGAAAAACCCATAGGGAGGTTCCCCCGAAAAGGTGGCACTGCCAGTCGGTGGTTTGATAGAGGAATGGCTCCGCAAACCCCCGCCGAAGGGGGGTAGTTTTTTTCC
>NW_026995549.1:0-3390 GCF_028769735.1 Zonotrichia leucophrys gambelii
TGGTCATTCCTTTTTTTTCACCTTTTCCAAGACCCCCCCTTCCCCGCTGCCGGGGGGGGGAAGAAACGGGGTTCTTCCCCGCCCGGGGGCGATGGCCGGGCACAGTGCATCCAGGCGGGGCTTCTCCGAAATGTGCCCGGGGGCCGCGCTAGCTCCGGGGGCCCGTACCTTTTTTTTTGGGACTTTTTGGGCTACATCTTTTCAAAAATTTCCACTTTTCCCGGGGAAGAAGAAACTTGCCTGCACAGAAAACATCTCCCTGGTTTTAATGTTGCAAGAGGTTCAAGGGAGAAGAAAAACAAAGTTTGGGCCAAAACCCTTCCAACCCAATGTTCATGTGTTTGGGAAAAAGGGGGGTGTGGGTAAGGTACTGTTTCTATCGTTTGCAAGCTGCGCACACAATCCCTAGGTTGTGCACTTCCCATTCTTCACCCTTTCCGAAGCAGCCGCACCCCCTCCACTCCGGAGGGGAAGAAGCGGCTTCTTCGCGCAAAGGCATTTGCCGGTCCCCAGTGCACTCCCGGGGGCGGCTTCTGCCAAATGTGCCCGGGAACCGGCGCTTAGCTCCGGGGGGGGCATCCGTACCTTCTTCTTTCGGGACTTTTGTGGTCTACATCATTGCAAAAAAAAAAAATTTCCATATGTCTGGGGAAAAAAGGGGAAACTGTCCTGCACGAAAAAATCTCCCACGTGTTGAAAAGTTGCAGAGAGGTTTTTTCGAGTGTTTTGCAAGAAGAAAAACAAAGTTTTCCCAAAAAACCTTTCCCAAACCCAATGTTCATGTGTTTGGGGAAAAGGGAGGGGGTGGGTAAGGTACGTTTTTTTATCAGTTTTCAAGCTTCGCACAAATCCTAGTGTTGTGAGCCCCTTTATTCTTACCTTCCGAAGCAAAAACCGCACTCTCCCCGCTGCCGGAGGCGAAGAAGCGGGGTTCTTTCGCGCAAAGGGATTTTGCCGTCCAGGCCTCCAGCGGCGGCTTCTGCCAAATGGCCCGGGGGGGGCGCTTAGCTCCGGGGACATCCGTACCTTTTTCTTTCGGGACTTTTGTGGTCTAATCATTTGCAAAAAAAAAAATTTCCAATATGTTGGCAAGGGAAAGTGCCCCGCACAGAAAACATCTCCCACGTGTTTACATGTTGCAGAGAGGTTTTTTCAGGGTTTTGCAAGAAGAAAAACAAAGTTGTCCAAAACACCTTCCAACCGAATGTTCATGTGTTTGGAAAAGGTAGGAGTGTGGTAAGGTACTGTTTTCTATCAGTTTGCAAGCTGCGCAACACAATCCTAGTGTTGTGCAGCCTTCATTCTTCACCTTTCCGAAGCAGCCGCACTCTCCAGCTGCCGGAGGCGAAGAAGCGGCTTCTTCGCGCAAAGGCGATTGTGCCGGTCACAGTGCACTCCAGTGCGGCGGCTTCTGCCGAAATGTGCCCGGGACGGCCTTAGCTCCGGGGACATCCGTACCCTTCTTCTTTCGGGACTTTTGTGGTCTACATCATTGCAAAAAACTATTCCACTATGTCTGGCAAGGAGAAACTGTGCCTGCACAGAAAACATCTCCCATCGTGTTGTACATGTTGCAGAGAGGTTTGCAGAGTGTTTTGCAAGAAGAAAAACAAAGTTGTCCAAAACACCTTCCAACCGAATGTTCATGTGTTTGGAAAAGGTAGGAGTGTGGTAAGGTACTGTTTTCTATCAGTTTGCAAGCTGCGCACACAATCCTATTGTTGTGCAGCTTCATTCTTCACCTTTCCGAAGCAGCCGCACTCTCCAGCTGCCGGAGGCGAAGAAGCGGCTTCTTCGCGCAAAGGCGATTGTGCCGGTCACAGTGCACTCCAGTGCGGCGGCTTCTGCCGAAATGTGCCCGGGACCGGCGCTTAGCTCCGGGGACATCCGTACCTTCTTCTTTCGGGACTTTTGTGGTCTACATCATTGCAAAAAACTATTCCACTATGTCTGGCAAGAAGAAACTGTGCCTGCACAGAAAACATCTCCCATCGTGTTTTACATGTTGCAGAGAGGTTTGCAGAGTGTTTTGCAAGAAGAAAAACAAAGTTGTCCAAAACACCTTCCAACCGAATGTTCATGTGTTTGGAAAAGGTAGGAGTGTGGTAAGGTACTGTTTTCTATCAGTTTGCAAGCTGCGCACACAATCCTAGTGTTGTGCAGCTTCATTCTTCACCTTTCCGAAGCAGCCGCACTCTCCAGCTGCCGGAGGCGAAGAAGCGGCTTCTTCGCGCAAAGGCGATTGTGCCGGTCACAGTGCACTCCAGAGCGGGCGGCTTCTGCCGAAATGTGCCCGGGACCGGCGCTTAGCTCTCGGGGAACATCCGTACCTTCTTCTTTCGGGACTTTTTGTGGTCTACATCATTGCAAAAAACTATTCCACTATGTCTGGCAAGGAGAAACTGTGCCTGCACAGAAAACATCTCCCATCGTGTTGTACATGTTGCAGAGAGGTTTGCAGAGTGTTTTGCAAGAAGAAAAACAAAGCTGTCCAAAACATCATCCAAACGAATGTTCATGTGTTTGGAAAAGGTAGGAGTGTGGTAAGGTACTGTTTTCTATCAGTTTGCAAGCTGCGCACACAATCCTAGTGTTGTGCAGCTTATTCTTCACCTTTCCAACAGCCGCACTCTCCCGCTGCCCGGGGGCGAAGAAGCGGGTTCTTCGCGCAAAGGCGTTGTGCCGGTCACAGTGCACTCCAAGCCGGGGGCTTCGCCCAAAAGTGCCCGGGCCCCGGGGCTTGCTCCGGGGTTTTCCCTACCTTCTTCTTTCGGGGCTTTTGTGGTCTACATCATTGCAAAAAATATTTCCCCAAAGTCGGCAAGGAGAAACTTTTGCCCCCCCACAGAAAACATCTCCACTGTTTTTACATGTTGCCCGAGAGGTTTCAGAGTGTTTTGCAAGAAGGGGAAAAAAAAATTTGTCCAAAACACCTTTCCAAAACCCCAAATTTTTCATTTGGGGTTTTGGGAAAAAGGGAGGAGTTTGGTAAAGGTAGTTTTTATTTAGTTTGCAAACTGCCCCACACAATCTTTGTGTTTTGCAGCTTCATTCTCCCTTTCCGAAGCAGCCGCCCTCTCCGGGTCCGGGGGCGAAGAAGCCCCGGCCCTTTTCGCGCAAAGGCGATTGTGGCGGTTCCCGTGCCCCTCCAAAGGGGGGGCTTCTGGAAAAAGGGACCGGGGGAAGGCGCTTAGTCCGGGGGACATCCCCTACCCCTTTTTCTTTAGGGGCTTTTTTGGTTTTTAAATCATTGCAAAAAACTATTCCAAATATGTTTTGGCAAAGGGGGAAATGTGCCTGCACAGAAAACATCTCCCATCGTGTTTTCTGTTGCAGAGAGGTTTGCAGAGTGTTTTTCCAAAAAAGAAAAAACAAAGTTGTCCAAAACAC
>NW_026995550.1:0-3386 GCF_028769735.1 Zonotrichia leucophrys gambelii
CCAGAAGCGGGGGGTTTTTTTTTTGCCAAAGGGGGAAAAAGGGGCCCTGGGTTTTTGTTGGGGGGCCCCTTTGGGGGGAAAGGGGGGGCTGGCTCCTGAAAATCCAAGATACGCAGGAAAAGGGGTTTTCCCCGATGAAAGGTGGGACCAGTTTCCCAAAATCGGGCTTTTTGATAGAGGGGAAATGGCTCCCGCAAACTGCCAGCCAGGGAAGGGGGGTTAGTTTTTTTCCAGGGGAAAAGGGGCCCTGGGTTTTTGTTTGGGGGGGCCCGTTTGGGGGGGGGGTGGCCGGGGGGGGGTCCCGAAAATCCACGATACGCAGGATGGTTCCCCCGATGAAAAAGGGGGCACCATGCCAAGGCGGGGTTTGGGGGTTTATAGAAATGGTCCTGCAACCCACCAAAAGATGGGGGGTCGTTTTAATTTTAGGGAAAAGGGGCCCAGTATTTGTTTGGGGGCCTGTGGCTGGGGGTGGCCCCGGGGGGGGTCCTGAAAATCCACATCCAATGGGTTTCCCCCAAAAAAAAGGTGGCACCATGCCCAGTCGGGGTGGTTTTAAAAGGAAATGGCTCCTTCAACCTGCCCCCCCAAAAACGGGCGGGTTTTTTTTGTTTGCCAGGGAAAAGGCCGTGGTTTTTTTCGGGGGGCCCTTTGGGGGGAGTGGGCCGGGTGGCTCCGGGGAAAAACCACAATACGCAGGGTGGTTTCCCCCCCAAAAAAGGTGGCACCCCGTGCCCAAAAAGGGCGGTTTATGAGGGAATTTGGGTCCCAAACTGCCGCCAGAAAAGGGAAAAGGGGAGTTTTAATTCCCCCGGGGAAAAGGCCGTGTTTGGGGTTTTGGGGGGCCCCCGGGGGTGGGGGTGGGGCCGGGGGGGGTCCTAAAATCCACAAACCAGGGGGGGTTTCCCCCAAAAAAAAGGGGGGACCCGTGCCCCCAAATTTTGGGGGTTTAAAAAAAGTGGCTCTGCAAACCCGCGAGAGGGGAAAACTTTTTTTTTCCAAAGGGGGAAAACCGTGGTTTTGTTTGGGGGCCTGTGGGTTTTGGGGGGCCCCCGGCTGGTCCCCCAAAAACCCCGATACCCGGATGGTTTCCCCGATGAAAGGGGGCACCCCGTGCCGAGGGGCTGGAAATTTTAAAAGAGGGAAGTGGCTCCTGCAATCTGCCACCAGAACGGGGAGGGCAGTTTTACTTCCAGGGGAAAAAGGGCCCTAAATTTTTGTTTGGGGGGGCCCGGGCTGGGAGTGGCCGGGCCGGGGGGTCCTGAAAAAACCACGATACGCAGGTTGGGTTTCCCCATGAAAGGTGGCACCCGTGTTAATTTGGGGTGGGTTTATAGAGGCAAGTGCTCCTGCAACGCCCGCCAATGATGGGCAGGGCAGTTTTTTACTTCCAGGGAAATGGCCGTGTATTTGTTTGGGGACCGTGTCGGGAGGGCCGCGGCCGGAAAAAACCACAATACGCAGGATGGTTCCCAGTGAAAGGTGGCACCAGTGCGAGTCGGCTGGTTGAAAAGAGTCAAGTGGCCCCTGAACCTGACAGCCGAAGCGGGGGGGTTTAGTGTTGTTTGCCAGGGAAAAAAAGGGCCCTGGTTGTGTTTCGGGGGGCCCGTGGCAGGGGTGGCCGCTGGGTCCTGAAAATCCACGATAAACCCGGAAAGGGTTCCCCGATGAAAAGTGGGACAGTCCCGTCGGGCGGTTTTATAGACCTTTGGGCCCTGCAATCTGCCCGCCGAAGATGGGGAGGTCTTTTTTAATTCAGGGAAAAAAAGGGGCCCTAGATTTGTTTGGGGACCGGGCTGGGGGTGGGCCGGCTGGCTCCCAAAAAAACCACAAAACGCGGGTGGGTTCCCCGAGAAAGGGCACCGTGTTGAGCCGGCTGGTTGATAGGGGAAATGCTCCTGCAATCTCACCAGAAACGGGGTGGGTTATTTTGTTTGCAAGGGAAAAGGCCGTGGTTTGTGTTCGGGGGCTGTGGCTGGAGTGCCGGGGTGGGCCCAAATTACGAAAACCAGGGGTTCCCCCGAAGAAAGTTGGGACCGTGCCAAATCGGCTGGTTGAAGAGGGAATGGCTCCCTGCAATCGCCACCAGATGGGGCGGTAGTTTTTTCCAGGGAAAAGGGCCGTGTTTGTGTTTGGGGGGCCGTGGGTGGGAGTGGCCGGGTGGCTCTGAAAATCCCATACGCAGGATGGTTTCCCCTGAAAGGGGGCACCAGTGCCAAGTCGGGCTGTTTTATAGGGGAAGGGGTCCTGCAATCTGCCAGCCCGAAGGGGGGGTTAGTTTTTGTTTCCAGGGGAAAAGGGGGCCCTGGGTTTTTGTTCGGGGGCCCGTGGCTGGGAGTGGGGCCGGGGCTCCTGAAAAAACCCCATACCCGATTGGGTTTCCCCGAGAAAAGGGGCACATGCCAAGGGCTGGGTTTTATAAAATGGTCTGCAATTGCCAGCCAGAGATGGGAGGTCGTTTTAAATTTCCCGGAAAAGGGGGGTGGTTTTGTTTGGGCCTGTGGGCGGGAGTGGCCGGCTGGCTCCTGAAAATCACGATACGCGGATGGTTCCCAGTGAAGGGGCACCATGGAGTCGGGGTGTTTTAAAAGAGAAGTGGCTCCTCAATTCGAAGCCAGAAAACGGGGGGGTTTTTTTTTGTTTTCCCGGGAAAAAAGGGCCTGGTTTTGTTCGGGGGCCTGTGGCTGGGGGTGGCCGGGTGGTCCCGAAAAACCACGATACGCAGGAGTTTCCCAAAAAAAAAAAGGGGGGCACCAGACCGAGTGGGGTGTTTGATGGGGAAGTGGCTCTTTTCAATCGCCCGCCCGAAGGGGGCGGTGAGTTTTTTTTGCCAGGGAAAAGGGCCCTGGTTTGTGTTCGGGGCCTGTGGTGGATGGCCGCTGGCTCCTGAAAAAACCCCATACCAGGGGGTTCCCCAAAGAAAGGTGCACCATCCAAGTCGGGGTGTTTTTTATAGAGGGGGGGGTCCCGCAATCGCCCGCCGAAGGGGGGGTGAGTTTTTTTTGCAGGGAAAAAAGGGGCCCTGTTTTGTTCGGGGGGCCGTGGGTGGGAGTGGCCGGGGTCCCAAAATCCCCATACCAGGGTGTTCCCCGATGAAAGGTGGCACCAGTGCCAAACCTGGTTTTTAGACAATGGGTCCGAATCTGCCACCAGAAGTGGGTAGGTCTTTTTAATTCCGGAAAAGGGGCCCTGATTTTTTGGGACTGTGGCTGGGGGTGGCCGGGGGGGCCCTGAAAAACCACATACCGGATGGGTTTTCCCGAAAAGGGGCACCAGTGCCCAATCGGGGTGGGGTTTTTAAAAAGGCAAGTGCTCCTCAATCTGCCCGCCAGAGGGGGGTATTTTTTTTCCGGGAAAAGGCCGTGTTTTGTTTGGGGGCGGGGTGG
>NW_026995551.1:0-3385 GCF_028769735.1 Zonotrichia leucophrys gambelii
GGCACCAGTGCCAAATCGGGCTGGTTTGATAGAGCCCAAATGGCCTGCAATTAGCCACCAGAAGATGGGCAGGTCAGTTTTTACTTCCAGGGAAAAGGGCCGGGTATACGTTTAAGGCCTGTGGCTGGGAGTGGCTGGCTGGCTACTGAAAATCCACACCGCGCAGGATGTTTCCCCGATGAAAGGTGGCAACCAGTGCCGATCGGTATGTTTGATAGACGCAATGGCTCCTGCAATCTACCAGCCAGAAGGGGTGCGGCTGTGTTTTTTTTCCTGGGAAAAGGGCCGTGATTTGTGTTTGGGGGCCTGTGGCTGGGAAGTGGCCCGGGTGGGGTCCTGAAAATCCACATCGCAGGATGGTTCAAGTGAAAGGTGGCACCAGCGCCGAGTCGGGCTGGTTTGATAGAGCCAAGTGGCTCCTGCATTCTGCCAGCAAGAGATTGATGGTCAGTTTACTTCCAGGGAAAAGGTCCGTAGTTTGTGTTTGGTGGTTGTGGCTGGGAGTGGCCGGCTGGTTCCTGAAAATCCACGATACGCAGGATGGTTCCCAGATGATAGGTGGCACCAGTGCCGAGTCGGGCTTTTGATTGAGCCAAGTGGCACCTGCAATCCGCCAGCCAGAAGCGGGGCGGTGAGCTTTGTTTGCCAGGGATAAGGGCCGTGGTTTTTTTTCGAGGCCAGTGGCTGGAGTGGCCGGCTGACTCCTGAAAATCCACGATACGCAGGATGGTTCCCAGATGAAAGGTGGCACCAGTGCCAGTTGGGCTGGTTTGATAGAGCCAAGTGGCTCCAGGAATCTACCATCCAGAAGCAGGGCAGCTGAGTTTTTTTTTCAGGAAACAGGGCCGTTATATATGTTTGGGGGCCTGTGGCTGGGAGTGGCCGGCTGGCTCCTGAAAATCCACGATACCGCGCAGGATGGTTCCCAGATGAAAGGTGGCACCAGTGCCAAATCAGGCTGGTTTGATAGAGGCAAGTGGCTCCTGCAATCTACCATCCAGAAGTGGGGCAGCTGAGTTTTTCTTCCAGGGAAAAGGGCCATGGTATATGTTTGGGGGCCTGTGGCTGGGAGTGGCCGGCTGGCTCCTGAAAATCCACGATACGCAGGATGGTTCCCAGATGAAAAGGTGGCACCAGTGCCAAGTCGGGCTGGTTTGATTGAGCAAGAGCACCTGAAATTGCCCCAGAAGCGGGGCGGGTGAGCTTTGTTTGCCAGGATAAGGGCCGTGGTTTTTTTGAGGGCCATTGGCTGGGAGTGCGGCTGGCTCCTGAAAATCGCACCGCGCAGGATGGTTCCCCACCCAAGCCGCACCAGTGCCAAGTCGGGTTGGTGTGATAGAGCAAGTGGCTCCGCATTCAGCCAGCCAGAAGATGGCCGGTCAGTTTTTTCTTCCAGGGAAAAGGGCCGTGGTATATGTTTTTGGGGGGCCCGTGACTGGTAGTGGCTGGCTGGCTATTGAAATCCACACCACGCAGGATGTTTCCCAGATGAAAGGTGGCACCAGTGCCGAGTCGGCTGGTTGATAGGGCAAGTGGGTCCTGCATCTCCACCAGATGGGGGCGCTGAGTTTTTTTCAGGGAAAAGGGCCGTGGTTATGTTTGGGGCCTGTGGCTGGGAGTGGCCAGCTGGCTCCTGAAAATCCCGATACGCAGGATGGTTCCCAATGAAAGGTGGCACCAGTGCCGAGTCGGGGGCTGGTTTGAAGAGGCAAGTGGCTCCTGCAATCTGCCACCAGAAGTTTCCTGGGCAGTTTTACTTCCAGGAAAAGGGCCGTGGTTTTGTTTGGGGGCCTGTGGGAGTGGTGGGTGGGTCCGAAAAACCCCAGTACCTGGATGGCTCCCAGATGAAAGGTGGCACCCCTGCCAAGTCGGGTGGTTTTGATGAGCCAAGTGTCTCCTGCAATCTGCCCCCAGAAGATGGCAGGTCAGTTTTTTTTCCAGGGGAAAAAGGGGGGGTTTGTGTTTTGGGGGCCTGGGGGGGAGTGGCCCCGGCTCCGAAAATCCACGATACGCAGGATGGTTCCCCTGAAAGGTGGCACCATGCCAAAAGAGGTGGTGTGAAGAGGGAAGTGGCTCTGCAATCACATCCCGAATGGGGGGCTGGTTTTTTTTCCCGGAAAGGGGCCCGGGTATTTGGGGCCTGTGGTGGGGGTGCCCGGGTGGTCCTGAAAATTCACGATTCAAGGAAAGGGTTCCCCGATGAAAGGTGGCACCAGTCCAAGTCGGGCTGGTTGATTTTTGGCCCCAAAGGGTCCTGCAATCTGCCAGCCAGAAGCGGGGGGGGTGAGTTTTTTTTGCCAGGGATAAGGGGCCGGGGGTTTTTTTTTTGGGGCCCGTGGGTGGGGGTGGCCGGCGCTCCTGAAAAAACCAGAAAGGGTTTTTCCCCGATGAAAAAGGGGGGACCTGCCGTTGGGGTTGGGGGTTTTTTTTGACCAATGGTCCGAATCTACCTCCAGAAGCAGGGGAGCTGAGTTTTTTTTTCCCCCAAAAAAGGGGCCCCCAATTTTTTAAAAGGGGGGGTGGGAGTGGCCGGCTGGCCCAAAAAAAAACGAACGAAAATGGTTCCCCGATGAAAATGGGACCCCTCCAGTCGGGTGTTTGATAGGCCAATGGCTCCCGAATTACCACCGAAGCGGGGAGTAGTTTATTTTTCCCGGGAAAAGGGGCCCTGGGTTTTTTCGGGGTGTGGCTGGGGGTGGGCCGGCTGGGTCCTAAAATCCCACACGAGGGGGTTCCAAAAAGGGGCACCAGTGCCAGTCGGGTGGTTTGTTGAGGCAAAATGGTCCTCTCCCAGCCAGAAGAGGGCGGTAGTTTTTTTCCAGGGAAAAGGGGGTGGTTTTTTGGGGGCCTGTGGTGGGAGGGCGGTGGCTCTGAAAATCCCAACCCCGAATTTCCCAGATGAAAGGGGGCCCAGGCCGAGTCGGGCTGGTTGATGAGCCAAAGGGGGCTCCGCAATCACCATTTAGAAGCAGGGCAGCTGATTTTTTTCCGGGAAAAGGGCGTGGTTATGTTTGGAGGCCGTTTGGGTGGTGGGCCCCTGGCCCTGAAAATCCACCAAGCAGGTGGTTCCCAGATGAAAGTTGCACCAGTGCCAAATGGTGTTTGAAGAGCCCAAATGGTCCCGAATCTACCACCAGAAGGGGGCAGCTGGTTTTTTTTCCAGGGAAAAGGGGGCCGTTAAAAATTTGGGGGCTGTGGGGGGGCTGGCTGGCTCTAAAATCCACAACCCCCAGGATTTTCCCCGATGAAGGTGGGCCCCTGCCGGTGGGCTGGTTTGAAGAGGCAATGTCCCTGCAAATTTCCACAAAAAGAGGGGAGGTAAATTTTTTCCGGGAAAAGGGCCCTAGTTGGTTTTTGGGGCCCGTGGATGGGGGGCCGGTGGTCC
>NW_026995552.1:0-3384 GCF_028769735.1 Zonotrichia leucophrys gambelii
GCCGACTGGCACTGGTGCCACCTTTCATTGGGAACCACCTGCGTATCGTGGATTTTCAGGAGCCAGCCGGCCCCCGCCATACGCTTCTGATACCCGCTGGCCAATAGACATTCTTAAACCGTCGCACTTTCCCCTTTTTCGGCACCTCCCCAACACCGCTTCCAACCACCCCTCCGCATGAGCACTGTTTCAGACGCGCACTTCACGGGAACACTACGGTTTCGAAGATCCACGCCCAACAACGGCTTTCGCAAAACTCCACTCGCTGCAGGCCTTTTTAAACCCTGACTCCATCTGGACCCGATGTGTTCGACCAGCCGGCTCCAGAAGCCAAACACGCCCTTCTGAAATCCCGTTTGGAATGCGGCCCTTCTACACACCTGGATGTCCATGCACTCCACCACAGGCCCCAAACACAAACTACGGCCCTTTTCCCTGGAATAAAACTGACCTGCCCTTCTGGCTGGCAGATTGCAGGAGCCACTTGCCTCTATCAAACCAGCCCGACTTGGCACTGTGCCACTTTCATCTGGGAACCATCCTGGTATCGTGGATTTTCAGGAGCCAGCCGCCACTCCCAGCCACAGGCCCCAAACACAAACCACGGCCCTTTTCCTGGAAACAAAACTACCGCCCGCTTTGGCTGGCAGATTGCAGGACCACTTCCCTCTATCAAACCAGCCGACTTGGCACTGGTGCCACCTTTCATCTGGAACCATCCTGGTATCGTGGATTTTCAGGAGCCAGCCGGCCACTCCCAGCCACAGGCCCCCAAAAAAACTACGGCCCTTTTCCCTGGAAGTAAAACTGACCTGCCC
Organism: Zonotrichia leucophrys gambelii; assembly: GCF_028769735.1. Classification (NCBI taxonomy): domain Eukaryota; kingdom Metazoa; phylum Chordata; class Aves; order Passeriformes; family Passerellidae; genus Zonotrichia; species Zonotrichia leucophrys. The sequence continues at coordinate 819 of NW_026995552.1, forward strand.
TCATCTGGCTGGCAGATTGCAGGAGCCACTTGCCTCTATCAACCAGCCCGACTCTCTGGTGCCACCTTTCATCGGGAACCATCCTGCGTATCGTGGATTTTCAGGAGCCACCGCCACTCCCAGCCACAGCCCCAAACAAACACGGCCCTTTTCCTGAAGTAAAACTGACCGCCTCTTGGCTGGAATGCAGCTTTGAACACAAAACCAGCCCACTCTTTGCCACCTTTCATCTGGGAACCATCCTGCGTATCGTGGATTTTCAGGAGCCAGCCGGCCACTCCCAGCCACAGCCCCCAACACAAACCACGGCCCTTTTCCCTGGCAAACAAACTCACCCGCCCGCTTCTGGCTGGCAGATTGCAGGAGCCACTTCCTCTATCAAACCAGCCCGACTCGCACTGGTGCCACCCTTCATCTGGGAACCATCCTGGTATCGTGGATTTTCAGGAGCCAGCCGGCCCCTCCCAGCCACAGGCCCCAACAAATACTACGGCCCTTTTCCCTGGAATTAAAACTGACCTGCCCGTCATCTGGCTGGCAGATTGCAGGAGCCACTTGCCTCTATCAAACCAGCCGACTTGGCACTGGTGCCACTTTCATCTGGGAACCATCCTGCGTATCGTGGATTTTCAGGAGCCAGCCGGCCACTCCCAGCCACAGGCCCCCGAACACAAACCACGGCCCTTTTCCCTGGCAAACAAACTCACCCGCCCGCTCTGGCTGGCAGATTGCAGGAGCCACTTCCCTCTATCAACCAGCCTGACTCGGCACTGGTGCCACCTTTCATCTGGGAACCATCCTGGTATCGTGGATTTTCAGGAGCCAGCCGGCCCTCCCAGCCACAGGCCCCCAAAAAATACTACGCCCTTTTCCCTGGAATAAAACTGACCTGCCCGCTTCTGGCTGGCAGATTGCAGGAGCCACTTGCCTCTATCAATCCAGCCCGACTCGGCCTGGTGCCACCTTTCATCTGGGAACCATCCTGCGTATGTGGATTTTCAGGAGCCAGCCGGCCACTCCCAGCCACAGGCCCCCGAACACAAACCACGGCCCTTTTCCTGGAAGTAAAACTGACCTGCCCGTCTCTGGCTGGCAGATTGCAGGAGCCACTTGCCTCTATCAATCCAGCCCGACTCGGCACTGTGCCACCTTTCATCTGGGAACCATCCTGCGTATCGTGGATTTTCAGGAGCCAGCCGGCCACTCCCAGCCACAGGCCCCGAACACAAACCACGGCCCTTTTCCTGGCAAAAAACTCACCGCCCCGCTTCTGGCTGGCAGATTGCAGGAGCCACTTCCTCTATCAAACCAGCCCGACTCGGCACTGGTGCCACCTTTCATCTGGGAACCATCCTGGTAACGTGGATTTCAGGGGCCACCGGCCCTCCCAGCCACAAAGGGCCCCCAAAAAAACTACGGACCTTTTCCCTGGAAGTAAAACTGACCTGCCCCCATCTGGCCGGCAGATTGCAGGAGCCACTTGCCTCTATCACCAGCCCGACTTGGCCTTGGTCCACCTTTCAAACTGGGAACCATCCCGCGTATCGTGGATTTTCAGGAGCCAGCCGGGCCCCTCCAGCCACAGGCCCCCAACACAAACCACGGCCCTTTTTCCTGGAAGAAACTACCGCCGCTCTTCTGGCTGCAGATTGCAGGAGCCACTTGCCTCTATCAAACCAGCCCGACTTGGCACTGGTGCCTCTTTGGGGCTGGGAGACACCAGCGTATTGTGGATTTTTAGGGGCCAGCCGCCACTCCCCCCCAAGTCCCCCAAAAATAATCTAGAGCCTTTTCCCTGGAAGTAAGACTGACCCCGCCCGTCATCGCTGGCAGAGCAGGGCCACTTGCCCTATCAAACCAGCCCGACTCGGCACTGGTGCCACCTTTCATGTGGGAACCATCCCTATCGTGGATTTTCAGGAGCCACCGGCCCCTCCCAGCCACAGGCCCCCCCAAAAAAAAACTATGGCCCTTCTCCCGGAAGTAAAACTGACCCCCGCATCTGCGGCAGATTGCAGGAGCCACTTGCCCTATCAATCCACCCACTTGGCACGGGGCCCCCCTTTCATCTGGGGAAACCATCCTGCGTATCGTGGATTTTCAGGGGCCAGCCGCCACCCCAGCCACAGGCCCCCAAAACAAAAACCCGGGCCCCTTTTCCCCCGGCAAACAAAAATCACCCCCCCGCCTCGGCTGGGAGATTCAGGGGGCACTTGCCTCTATCAAAACCCGCCCGACTTTGGCACTGGTGCCCCTTTCATCTGGGGAAACCACCTGCACGTGGGGTTTTCAGGAGCCACCCCCACTCCCAGCAACAGGGCCCCCCAACACAAAACCCCGGGCCCTTTACTGGGAAAAAAAAAACCCCCGCCCCGTTTTTTGGGTGGGAGATTGCAGGACCACTTTCCTCTATCAATCCAGCCCCACTCGGGGACTGGGCCACCTTTCATCTGGGAACCACCTCTACGGGATTTTCAGGGGCAAACCGGGCCCCTCCCACCACAGGCCCCCGAACACAAACAGGGCCCTTTTCCGCTGGGAAATAAAACTGACCCCCGCATCCTGG
>NW_026995553.1:0-3380 GCF_028769735.1 Zonotrichia leucophrys gambelii
GAAATCGACACGCGGTGGTTCCCAGAACACGCAGCGAGGTTCGGCAGGTGGAGCATCCAAGTGGGCGTTGATGACCAAGCGGGCAACGCATCCGGTGGGAAGGGCTTGTATTGCCGGGAAAGGCCGTGGTGTTGCGGGCTTGGACGGATGCGGCGGTGGTTCCGAGAGAATGGGGAGTTCCATCGGGAGTGCAATCCAAGGGCTCTGATCTGGCCAGGCGCGCACGCGCAGAATGTTGCCAGGGTAAAAGTCCGGATGGTCGGAGCTTGTGGTGAGGGCCTGGCTCGGAATGCCGGTACCTGAAATGCACCCGACAGGGGCCAGTGAAGTGGCCGTTGATCGTAGTGTGGCAATTGCTCCAGAACTGCCAGATATGTGCCGGGAGGGCTGTTTAGGAAAGGGGGCTGTGTGGTGGCCGTGGCTGAAGCCGTGCGCCCTGAAATCCAGAGGATGGTCCGCAAAGGGCTCAAGACAAGGGCTGTTTGATAGACCAAGGGCTGATGGCCAGTTGATGGAGGCGTGTTTCTTGGGAAGCCGTGGTGGGTGGCCTGTGGCTCGAGTCCGCGGTCGAATCCAGAGAAGGTCCATCCAAGGCAGGCGTGGGTGAGTTTGATAGCCTGGAATGCAGCCAGAAGATGCGGGAGTTTTTCCGGGAAAGGGCCGGTTGGTTTGGGAGCCGTGCTGGAGTGGCCCTGGCCTGAAAATCCACGCGCGAGGGTGGTTCAGATGAAGTGGCAACAGTGCCAATCGGGCTGGTTTGATAGAGCAAGTGGCCGTTTGCCACCGAAGGGCGGTGGTTTGTTTGGAAAACCGATAGGGTGTTGCCGGTGGTGGCACGTGGCTGGGCGAGTGCTACCAACTGGTTGCAGATCCCAGGAGGAGGCCAGTGCAGTGGGAAGGCAGTAGTTGCAATCTCCGCAGAAGGGCAGCTGAGTTTTTTCCAGGAAAAGGGCGGGTATTGTTTGGGGCCTGGCTGGGAGTGAGGCTGGCTCCTGAAAATCCGATGCAGGTTCCGATGAAAGGGGACCAGTTGCCAAAGGGCTGGTTTGATAGGAAGTGGCTCCTGCACTGCCACCAACAGGGGGGGATTGTTCCAGGGAAAAGGCCGGTTTGTGTGGGGCTGTGGCTGGGATGGCCGGCTGGCTCCTAAAATCCACGAAGATGGTCCCAGATGAATCAGTGGCAAGTCAGTATGTGTTGAAGGCCTGCGTCTGCATCTGGCCAACAGATGCAGGTATAGGAAAAGGCGTGTTGGTTGGGCCTGTGGCTAGTGCCTGCTCTATCACGAGGCTAGGAGGGTTTGGGCTGAGTGCGCCAACCGGATTTCAGGAAGGCGGTTTGGTGGGTGCGCTGGCTCCTGAAAATCCACGCGCAGGATGGTTCCAGACAAGGGCACAGTGCCGAGTGGCTGGTTGATAGAGCCAAGTGGCCTGCAATCTCCAGCCAGAAGCGGGGCTATTTTTTCCGGAAAAGGCCGTGGTTGTTTGGGCCTGTGGCTGGGGTGCGGCTGCTCCTGAAATCCATAGCAGGATGGTTCCCAGATGAAAGGGGACCAGTCAGTCGGCTGGTTGATAGCAAGTGCTCCTGCAATCTCCACCAGAAGCGGGCGTGTTTTTCCAGGAAAAGGCGTGTTTGTTTGGGCCTGTGGCTGGAGGGCGGCTGGCTCCTGAAAATCCACGATCGCAGATGGTTCCCAGAGAAGGTGGCACCAGTGCCAATCGGCTGGTGATAGCAAGGGCTCCTGCAATCTGCCACCAGAACGGGGGTGAGTTTTTCCAGGAAAAGGGCCGTGTTGTTTGGGGCCGTGTGGAGTGGCCGCTGGCTCTAAAATCCACGCAGGAGGTTCCAGAAAAGGTGCCCATCCAGCGGCTGGTTTGATAAAAGGGCCCGCATCTCACCGAAGGGGTAGTTTTTTCCAGGGAAAGGCCTGTTGTTTGGCTGTGCGGAGTGGCCGGCTGGCTCCTGAAAATCCATGCCGCGCAGGATGGTTCCCAGACCAAAGGTGGCACCAGTGCCGAGTCGGGCTGGTTTGATAGAGGCAAGTGGCTCCTGCAATCTGCCAGCCAGAAGCGGGCGGGTGAGTTTTGTTTGCCAGGGAAAAGGGCCGTGGTTTTTGTTCTGGGGCCTGTGGCTGGGAGTGGCCGGCTGGCTCCTGAAAATCCACGCCGTGCAGGATGGTTCCCAGACCAAGGTGGCACAGTGCCAGTCGGGCTGGTTTGATAGAGCCAAGTGGCTCCTGCAATCTGCCAGCCAGAAGCGGGCGGTGAGTTTTGCTTGCCAGGGAAAAGGGCCGTGGTATGTGTTTGGGGCCTGTGGCTGGAGTGGCCGGCTGGCTCCTGAAAATCCACGATACGCAGGATGGTTCCCAGATGAAAGGTGGCACAGTGCCAAGTCGGGCTGTTTGATAGAGCCAAGTGGCTCCTGCAATCTGCCAGCCAGAAGAGGGCAGGTGAGTTTTTTCCAGGAAAAGGGCCGTGGTTTGTGTTTGGGGGCCTTTGGCTGGGAGTGGCCGGCTGGCTCCTGAAAATCCACGATACGCAGGATGGTTCCCAGACAAAGGGGCACCAGTGCCAAGTCGGGCTGGTTTGATAGAGCCAAGTGGCTCCTGCAATCTGCCAGCCAGAAGCGGGGCGGGTGAGTTTTTTGCCAGGGAAAAGGGCCGTGGTTTGTGTTTCGGGGCCTGTGGCTGGGAGTGGCCGGCTGGCTCCTGAAAATCCACGATGCGGATGGTTCCCAGAGAAAGGTGGCACCAGTGCCAGTCGGGCTGGTTTGATAGAGCCAAGTGGCGTCTGCAATCTGCCAGCCAGAAGCGGGCAGGTCAGTTTTACTTCCAGGGAAAAGGGCCGTGGTTGTGTTTGGGGCCTGTGGCTGGGAGTGGCCGGCTGGCTCCTGAAAATCCACGTCAGGCAGGATGGTTCCCAGATGAAAGGTGCCTTTCCAAAAAAAAATTTTGGGCTGGTTGATAGTTAAAGTGGCTCCTGCAATTTTTCCACCCAGAAGGGGGGGGTAGTTTTTTTTCCCAGGGAAAAGGGCCGTGGTTTTTGTTTGGGGGGGCCCCCGGCTGGGGGTGGGCCCGGGTGGCTCCGGAAAAACCTCCGCGCAGGGTGGTTCCCCGGGCCCAAAAGGGGGAACCCAGTGCCCCGGGGCGGGCTGGTTTTATTGAAAAGTGGCTCCTGCAATCTCCCCCAGAAAGCGGGGCGGGTGATTTTTTTTTCCCGGGAAAAAGGGCCTTGGGTTTTTTTTTGGGGCCCGGGGGCTGGGAGTGGCCCCCCTGGCTCCTGAAAATCCCCCCCGTGCGGATGGTTCCCCAGAAAAGGGGGAACCCGGCCAATTTGGGCTGGTTTGATAGAGCCAAGTGGCCCTGCAATTTTTCCCGCCAG
>NW_026995554.1:0-3379 GCF_028769735.1 Zonotrichia leucophrys gambelii
ACAGGCCCCCCAAAACAAACTACGGCATTTTTTCCGGAAGTAAAAAGACCTGCCCTCTTCGGCGGCGATTCAGGAAAACACTTGGCTCTTCAAAACCCCCCCAAAATTGCATGGTGCCACTTTTTTATCGGGAAACCCTCCTGCTATCGTGGATTTTCAGGAGCCAGCCCCGGGACTCTACCCCACCCCCCCAAAAACGCCCCTTTTCCCCGGGAAACAAAATTACCCCCCCGCTTTTGGCTGGAATTTTCAGGGGCCACTTCCCCATCAAACCGCCCGATTGCAATGGTGCCACCTTTAACTGGGGGCCACCGCGTTGGGATTTTCGGGCCCCCCCATTCCCGCCACAGCCCCAAACAACCAGGCCCCTTTTCCGGGAAATAAAAAATGGGCCTGCCCTCTCTGGCGGCAATTTTCAGGACCACTTTTTATCAACCGCCCACTGGGACGGGGGCCACCTTTCTCTGGGAACCATCTGCTATTTTTATTTTCGGACCAGCCGGCCACTCCCCCACAGGCCCCCCCAAAACAAACCCCGGCCCCTTTCCCGGCAAAAAAAAACTACCCCCCCGCTTCTGGGGCCAGATTGCAGGAGCCACTTCCCCTTCAACACCTGACCGGACTGGTGCCACCTTTTATTGGAACCATCCTGCGTAGTGGATTTTCAGGAGCCAAAGGGGGCCCCTCCCAGCCCCACCCCAAAAAAACACGGCCCTTTTTCCCCGGAAAAAACACCTCCCCTTTTGGGGGCGATTGCAGGACCCCCTTCCCCTATCAAACCAGCCCGACCCTGGGCCACCTTTCATCTGGGAACCACCCCGTATCTTTATTTTCAGGAGCCAGCCCGGCACTCCCACCACAGGCCCCCCAAAAAAAACAGGCCCTTTTCCCCGGAAAAAAATACCCCCTTCTGGCTGGCAGTTGAGGACCACTTCCCTATCAAAACCCCGCCCGACTGGGACTGGTGCCCCCCTTTCATCTGGGAACCATCCTGCGTACGGGATTTTCAGGAGCCAGCCGGATTCCACCAAGGCCCCCAAAACAAACCCCCCTTTTCCCTGGAAAAAAACTACCCCCCCGCTTTTTGGTGGCAGATTTCAGGGGCCCCTTCCCTTAACCAGCCCGACTTGGCACTGGGCCCCCCTTTTTATCTGGTAACCATCCCGCGTACTATTTTCAGGACCAGCCGGCCACTCCCAGCCACAGGCCCCCAAAAAAAAACACGGCCCCCTTTTCCCCGGAAGTAAAACTGACCCCGCCCTCTTCTGGCGCAATTGCAGGAGCCCCTTCCCCCCATCAACCACCCAACTGGCACTGGTGCCACCTTTCATCTGGGAACCTCTGCTATCGTGGATTTTCAGAGCCAGCCGCCACTCCCACCACAGCCCCCGAACAAAACCACGGCCCCTTTTCCCGGGAAACAAAACTCACCCGCCCCGCTTCGCTGGCAGATTGCAGAGCCACTTCCCTCTATCAAACAAGCCTGACTCGGGACTGGTGCCACCTTTCATCTGGGAACCATCCTGCGTATCGTGGATTTTCAGGAGCCAGCCGGCCACTCCCAGCCACAGGCCCCCAAACAAAACCACGGCCCTTTTCCCTGGCAAAAAAACTCACCCGCCCGCTTCTGGCTGGCAGATTGCAGGAGCCACTTGCCTCTATCAAACCAGCCCGACTTGGCACTGGTGCCACCTTTCATCTGGGAACCATCCTGCGTATCGTGGATTTTCAGGAGCCAGCCGGCCACTCCCAGCCACAGGCCCCCAAAACACAAACCACGGCCCTTTTCCTGGCAAACAAAACTCACCCCCCCGCTTCTGGCTGGCAGATTGCAGGAGCCACTTGCCTCTATCAAACCAGCCCGACTCGGCACTGGTGCCACCTTTCATCTGGGAACCATCCTGCGTATCGTGGATTTTCAGGAGCCAGCCGGCCACTCCCAGCCACAGGTCCCCAAACAAATACTACGGCCCTTTTCCCTGGAATTAAAACTGACCTGCCCGTCTTCTGGCTGGCAGATTGCAGGAGCCACTTGCCTCTATCAAACCAGCCAGCGTCTGCACTGGTGCCACCTTTCATCTGGGAACCATCCTGCGTATCGTGGATTTTCAGGAGCCAGCCGGCCACTCCCAGCCACAGGCCCCCAAACACAAACCACGGCCCTTTTCCCTGGCAAACAAACCACCCGCCCCGCTTCTGGCTGGCAGATTGCAGGAGCCACTTGCTCTATCAAACCAGCCCGACTGGCACGTTCCACCTGGGACCATCCAGCGTATCGTGGATTTTCAGGAGCCAGCCGGCCACTCCCAGCCACAGCCCCAAAACAAACTACGGCCCTTTTCCCTGGAAGTAAAACTGACCGCCCTCATCTGGCTGGCACATTGCAGAGCCACTTGTATATCAAACCGCCCAACTTGGCACTGGTGCCACCTTTCATCTGGGAACCATCCTGCGTATCGTGGATTTTCAGGAGCCACCAGCTAGTCCCAGCCACAGGCCCCCAACACAAACTACGGCCCTTTTCCCTGGAATAAAACTGACCTGCCCGCTCTGGCTGGCAGATTGCAGGAGCCACTTGCCTCTATCAATCCAGCCCGACTTGGCATGGTGCCACCTTTCATCTGGGAACCATCCTGCGTATCTGGATTTTCAGGAGCCAGCCGGCCACTCCCAGCCACAGGCCCCCAACACAAACCTACGGCCCTTTTCCCTGGCAACAAAACTCACCGCCCGCTTCTGGCTGGCAGATTGCAGGAGCCACTTCCCTCTATCAAACCAGCCCGACTCGGCACTGGTGCCACCTTTCATCTGGGAACCATCCTGCGTATTGTGGATTTTCAGGAGCCAGCCGGCCACTCCCAGCCACAGGCCCCCGAACAAAAACCACGGCCCTTTTCCCTGGCAAAGAAAACTCACCCGCCCCGCTTCTGGCTGGCAGATTGCAGGAGCCACTTGCCACTATCAAACCAGCCCGACTTGGCACTGGTGCCACCTTTCATCTGGGAACCATCCTGCGTATCGTGGATTTTCAGGAGCCAGCCGGCCACTCCCAGCCACAGGCCCCCGAACACAAACCACGGCCCTTTTCCTGGAAGTAAAACTCACCGCCCGCTTCTGGCTGGCAGATTGCAGGAGCCACTTGCCTCTATCAAACCAGCCCGACTTGGCACTGGTGCCACCTTTCATCTGGGAACCATCCTGCGTATCGTGGATTTTCAGGAGCCAGCCGGCCACTCCCAGCCACAGGCCCCCAAAAAAACTACGGCCCTTTTCCCTGGAAGTAAAACTGACCTGCCCGTCATCTGGCTGGCAGATTGCAGGAGCCACTTGCCTCTATCAAACCAGCCCGACTTTGGCACTGGTGCCACCTTTCATCTGG
>NW_026995555.1:0-3379 GCF_028769735.1 Zonotrichia leucophrys gambelii
TCTTTGTTTCCCCCCACCCATCCGGGGTGCCGGCCTTCCCCAGGTCGTGTCCAGCACCCATTCCCCGCCCCGATTCCTCCCGGGCCCTTTTCCAAAAACCCCTTTCCGGGGGGATGCCCATCCCGGGGTTTTGTCCCAGCACCATTTCCCGGCCCCGTTTCCTTTGGCTCTGGGCCCCCACCCTTCCTTGGCTGCTGCGCCTCCTCCTAGGGGGGGTTTTCCAAACCCCCTTCCGCTCTGACGTGCCTCTGCCAGGTGGTCCCGCCGATTCCTGGGTCAGTGTTTCCTCACCCCCGGCTCTGGCCCAGCCCCAATCCTGGGCGATCGCCCCTATGCCCGCTCTGTGTTTCCAAGGCACCATTCCTGTCTGACTGTCCTCCCTCCTGGCCTTTGTCCAGCACCCATTCCGGCCGATTCCCCCCTAGGTCTTGGTCCCAGCAACCCATTCCTGGCTCAGTTTCCTCTCCCCGGCTCGTGTCCCGCACCCATTTTTGCCCGACTTGCCTCTCTCCTAGGCTCTTGTCCCAGCACCCATCCCGGCTGAACGTGCCTCTCTCCAGGCTCTTTGTCCTTCCAGGCAGTACCCCCCATTCCTGGGCGAATGGCGCCTCCCAACTCTGTGTCCCAGCACCCATTCCTGGCTATGTGCCCCTGCCCGGTCGGTCCCGCCCCATTCCTGGGCTGACTTGCCTCTCCCAGGCTCGTGCCCAGCACCATTCCTGGCTATTGTGCTCTTAGGCTCTGTGTCCCAGCACCCATTCCTTGGCTGACTGCGCCTCTCTCCTGGCTCGGTGTCACAGCACCCATTCCTGCTCTGACTGTGCCCCTGCCAGGCTCTGTGTCCAAGCACCGATTTTCCTGGTCCTGTTCCTCACTCCCAGGCTCTGTGTCCCAAACACCCATTCCTGGGCAGATTTTGCCTATATAGGCTCTGTGTCCAAGACCCATTCCTTGGCTGAAATGCCCCTCTCCTAGGGTCTGTGTTCCAGCACCCATTTCCTGCTCTGAAGTGCCTCTGCCAGGCTCGGCGTCCCAGCACCGATTCCTGGCTCGTGTTCCTCACCCTAGGGTCTGTCCCAGCACCCAATCCTGGCGACCCTGCCTCTATGCCAGGCTCTGTGTCCAAGCACCCATTCCTGCCTGACTGTGCCTTCCCCCGCTCTGTTTTCCCAGCCCCATTCCTGGCTACTGTCCTCTTCCCGGATTTGTGTCCCAGCACCCATTTCCTGGCGATTGGGCCCCTTTTCCCCAAAGGGTCTGTGTCCCATGCACCCAATCTGGCTGACGTTCCTCTCTCCCGGCTCTGTGTCCCGCACCCATCTTGGGGAACTGCCCTATTCCCAGGCCTCTTGTCAGCCCATCCAGGGCCCAACTCCCCCATCAGGTCTTGTCCCACATATTCCGGCTATGCCCTTCTCCCCGCTCTGTGTCCCGCACCCCTTTCCCGGGCCCGACTGTGCCTCTCCAGGCTCTGTGTCCCAGCACCCATTCCTGGGCTCTGGCTGTCCTCAGGTCTTGTCCAGCCATCATGGGCTGACTCTGCCCCCCCTTGCAGGTCTTAAACTTGTGTCCAGACCCATTCCTTGGCCCACTGGCCTCTCTCCACTCTGTGTCCCCGCACCCATTCCTGGCTGACGTGCCTCTCCAGCTTGTGGCCCCGCCCCGATTCCTGGGCTGACTGTCCTCCTCCTAGGCTCTGTGTCCCAGCACCATTCCTGGCAATTGTGCCTATAAGGCTCTGTGTCCAGCACCCATTCCTGGGCTCTACTGTGCCTCTCCCCGGCTCCCGTGTCCCAGCACCATTCCTGTGCCGACTGTCCTCTTCCCGGTTGTGTCCCCGCAACCCCTTCCTGGAGATTGTCCTATCCCCGGCTCTGGTCCCCAGCACCCATTCCTGGGCTGACTGGCCCTCTCTCCCTGTCGTGTCCCGCACCCCATTCAGGGCCTCGCAGTTTTTCCTCCCCTCCCAAGGCTCTGTGTCCCACACCCATTCCTGGCTGACTGGCCCCCTCCCAGCTCGTGTCCAAGCACCCATTTCCCGCTCGACTGTGCCTCTTGCCAGCTCTGTGTCCCAAACACCCATTCCTGGGCGTCGTGCCTCTCCATAGGCTCTGTGTCCCAGCACCATCCTTGGGGACTGCCTCCTTCCCCGGCTCTGTTCCCACACCCATTTTTTCCCGCAGAATTTCCCTCTCAGGCTCTGTGTTTCCCGCACCCATTCCTGGGCCGAGTGCTCCTCCCATCTGTGTCCCAGCACCCATTCCTGGGTATCTGTCTCTTTTCCCGGCCTGTGTCCCAAACCCCCTTCCGCCCGACGGCCTTTCCGGCTTTGGGCCCAGGGCCCCCTTCCTTGGGGTGTGCCTTTTGGGGTTTTGTCCAAACACCCATTCCCCGGGCCGTGCCCATCCCGGCTCTGTGTCCCGCACCATTCCTGGCGATTTTTCCTTTATGGCTCTGTGTCCCAGCCCCATTCCTGGCTGACTGGCCTCTCTCCAGGTCTGTGTTCCAGCCACTCCCCGAATTCTGCGGCCGTCCCAGCAATCCTGCTAGTGCCTCCCCTGCTCTGTGTCCCAGCACCCAATCCTGGGCTGACTCTGCCTCTATGCCCGGCTCTGTGTCCAAGCACCCATTCCTGCTCTGACTGTGCCTTTCCCCCTGGCTCTGTGTCCCAGCCGATTCCTGTGCTGACTGTCCTCTTTCCCGGATTGTGTCCCAGCACCCATCCTGGGCAGATTGGGCCTATTTAAAGGCTCTGTGTCCCACCCATTCCCGGGCTGACCGTTCCTCTCTCCCCTGGTTTTGTTCCAGCACCCATCCTTGGCTAAATGTGCCTCTTCCCAGGCTCTTTGTCCCAGCACCACTCCAGGCCAACTTTCGCCTATAGGTCTTGTTTCCCAGCAAACCCATTCCTGGCTATGCCCTTCTCCCTGGCTCTGTGTCCCCACCCATTTCTGGCTGACTTGCCTCTCCGACTCTGTGTCCCAAACACCCCATTCTGGGGTCAGTGTTCCTCATCTCCCGGCTCTGTGTCCCAGCACCCCATTCCTGGCGACTGGCCTCTTCCTAGGTCTGTGTTCCAGCACCCATTCCTGGCCCGACTGTGCCTCTTCCAGGCTCGTGCTCCCGCACCGATTTCCCGGGGTCAGTGTTCCTCACCCTAGGCTCTGTTCCCAGCACCCATTCCTGGGCTGACTGTGCCTCTCTCCATCTGTGTCCCAGCACCCATTCCTGGCTGACTGTGCCTCTCTCCCGGCTCGTGTCCCAAGCACCCATTCCTGGCCTGACTGCCTCCCCCTAGGCTCTGTGTCCCAGCACCCATTCCTGGCTCATTCCTCCCTGGCTCGTGTCCCACACCCATCCTGTTTACTTGCCCCTCCCC
>NW_026995556.1:0-3369 GCF_028769735.1 Zonotrichia leucophrys gambelii
GGGTCTGTGTTCCAGCACCCATTCCTGCTCTGAAAGTGCCTCTGCCAGGCTCGGCGTCCCAGCACCTATTCCTGGGCTCAGTGTTCCTCACCCCTAGGCTCTGTGTCCCAGCACCCAATCCTGGGCTGACTCTGCCTCTATGCCAGGCTCTGTGTCCAAGCACCCATTCCGGGGCTGACTGTGCCTCACTCCCAGGCTCTTTGTCCAAGGACCCATTCCAGGGCCGACTGCGCCCCCATCAGGGTCTGTGTCCCAGCAACCATTCCTGGACTCAGTTCTCCTCTCTCCCTTGCTCGGTGTCCCAGCACCCATTTCTGCTCTGACTGTGCCTCTCTCATAGGATCTCTGTCGCAGCACCCATACCTGGGCTGACCCTGCCTCTCTCCCAGGCTCTTTGTCCAAGTACCCATTCCAGGGCTGACTGCACCCCCTTCAGGCTCTGTGTCCCAGCCCCCATTCCTGGGCTGACTGTGCCTCTGCCAGGCTCTGTGTCCCAGCACCGATTCCTGGGCAGATTGTGCCTATATAGGCTCTGTGTCCCAGCACCCTTTCCTGGGCCGACTGTGCCTCTCTCCCTTACTCGGTGTCCCAGCACGCATTCCTGGGCTCAGTGTTCCTCTCTCCCTGACTCGGTGTCCCAGCACCCATTCCGGGGCTGACTGTGCCTCTCTCCCAAACTCTGTGTCCCAGCACCCATTCCTGGGCTGACTGTGCCTCTCACCCTTGCTCTGTGTCCCAGCGCCCATTCCTGCTCTGACTGTGCCTCTGCCTGGCTCTGTGTCCCAGCACCCATTCCTGGGCTGATTGTGCCTCTGCCAGGCTCAGCGTCGCAGCACCGATTCCTGGGCAGATTTTTCCTATATAGGCTCTGTGTCCCAGCACCCATTCCGGGGCTCAGTGTTCCTTTCTCCCAGGCTCTGTGTCCCAGCACCCATTCCGGGGCTCAGTGTTCCTCTCTCCCAGGCTCTGTGTCCCAGCACCCATTCCGGGGCTGACTGTGCCTCTCTCCCAAACTCTGTGTCCCAGCACCCATTCCTGGGCTGACTGTGCCTCTCTCCCAGGCTCTGTGTCCCAGCCCCCATTCCTGCTCTGACTGTGCCTTAGCCAGGCTCTGCGTCCCAGCACCGATTCCTGAGCAGATTGTGCCTATATAGGCTCTGTGTCCCGGCACCCATTCTTTGGCTGACTGCGCCTCTCTCCTAGGCTCGGTGTCACAGCACCCATTCCTGCTCTGACTGTGCCTCTGCCAGGCTCTGTGTCCAAGCACCGATTCCTGGGCTCAGTGTCCCTCACTCCCAGGCTCTGTGTCCCAGCACCCATTCCTGCTCTGACTGTGCCTCTCCCCCTGGCTCTGAGTCCCAGCGCCGATTCCTGTGCTGACTGTCCTCTTTCCCTGGATTTGTGTCCCAGCACCCATTCCTGGGCAGATTGTGCCTATCAAGGCTCTGTGTCCCAGCACCCATTCATGGGCTGACAGTTCCTCTCTCCCTGGCTCTGTGTCCCCGCACCCATTTCTGGGCTGACTGTGCCTCTCTCCCAGGCTCTGGGTCCCAGCACCCATTCCTGGACTGACTGTCCTCTCTCCCTGGCTCTGTGTCCCAGCACCCATTACTGGGCTGACTCTGCCCCTATGCCAGGCTCTGTGTCCAAGCACCCATTCCTGGGCTGACTGTGCCTCTATCCCAGGCTATGTGTCCCAGCAACCATTCCTGGGCTTAATGTTCCTCTTGCCGTGGAATTCTGTATCAGCACTCATTCCTGGGCTGACTGCGTCCCCCTCAGGCTTTGTGTCCCAGCACCCATTTCTTGGCTGACTGCGCATCTCTCCTAGGCTCTGTGTCCCAGCCCCCATTCATCCTCTGACTGTGCCTCTGCCCGGCTCTGAGTCCCAGCACCGTTTCTTGGGCTCAGTGTTCCTAACTCCTAGGCTCTGTGTCCCAGCGCCCATTCATGGACTGATTCGGCCTCTATGCCTGGCTCTGTGTCCAAGCACCCATTCCTGGGCGGACTGGGCCTCTCTCCTAGGCTCTTTGTCGTAGCACCCACTCCAGGGCCGACTGCGACCCCTTCAGTGTCTGTTTCCCAGCAACCAATCCTGGGCTCAGTGTTGCTCTCTCCTAGGCTCTGTGTCCCAGCACCCATTCCTGGGCTCAGTGTTCCTCTCTCCCAGGCTCTGTGTCACAGCACCCATTCCTGCCCTGACTGTGCCTCTCTCCCAGGCTCTGTGTCCCAGCACCCATTCCTGGGCTCAGTGTTCCTCACTCCTAGGCTCTGTGCCAAGCACCCATTCTTAGCCTGACAGTGCCTCTCTCCCAGGCTCTGTGTCCCAGCACCCATTCCTGGGCGGACTGTGCCTCTCACCCTGACTCTGTGTCCCAGCACCCATACCTGGGCTGACTCTGCCTCTCTGCCAGGCTCTGTGTCCCAGCACCCATTTCTGCGCTGACTGCGCCTCTCTCCTAGGCTCTGTGTCCCAGCACTCATTTCTGGGCTCAGTTTTCCTCACTCCCAGGCTCTGTGTCCCAGCACCCATTTCTGGGCTGACAGTGCCTCTCTCCCAGGCTCTTTGTCCCAGCACACATTCCTGGGCTGACTGTGCCTCTGTCCCAGGCTCTGTGTCCCAGCACCCATTTCTGGGCTCAGTTTTCCTCACACCCAGGCTTTGTGTCCCAGCACCCATTTCTGGGCTGACTGTGCCTCTCTCCCAGGCTCTGTGTCCCAGCACTCACACCTGGGCTCAGTGTTCCTGACTCCCAACCTTTGTGTGCAAGCACCTATTCCTTGGCTGACTGTTCGTCTCTCCCAGGCTCTGTGTCCCAGCACGCATTCCTGGGTTGACTGTGCCTCTCTCCCTGGCTCTGTGTCCCAGCACCCATTACTGGGCTGAGTCTGCCCCTATGCCAGGCCGTGTGTCCAAGCACCCATTCTTGAGCTGACTGGGCCTTTCTCCCAGGTTTTTTGTCCAAGCACCTATTTCACGGCTGACTGCGCCTTCTTCAGGCTATGTGTCCCAGCACCCATTCTTGGGCTCACTGTGCCTCTCTCCCAGGCTCTGTGTCCCAGCACCCATTCCTTGGCTGACTGTTCCTCTCTCCCTGGATTTCTGTATCAGCACCCATTCCTCGGCTGTCTGCGTCCCCTTCAGGCTTTGTGTCCCAGCACCCATTCCTGCTCTGACTATGCCTCTGCAAGGCTCTGTGCCCCAGCACCCATTCCTGGACTGACTCTGCCTCTATGCCTGGCTCCGTGTCCCAGCAACCATTCCTGGGCTCAGTGTTCCTCTCTCCCAGGCTCTGTGTCACAGCACCCGTTCCTGCTCTGACTGTGCCTATCTCCCTGGCTCTGTGTCCCAGCACGCATTCCTGCCCT
>NW_026995557.1:0-3366 GCF_028769735.1 Zonotrichia leucophrys gambelii
GGGGGGAAAGTGGGTCCTGCAATCTCCAGCCGAAGCGGGGGTAGTTTTTTGCAGGGAAAAGGGCGTGGTTTGGGGTTCGGGGGCCGTGGTGGAGTGGCGGCTGTCCTAAAATCCACGATACCAGGGTGGTTCCCAATGAAAGGTGGCCCACCATTGGGCGGGTTGAAGAGCAAGTGGTCCCGCAATCTCCAGCCAGAAGAGGGCGGGGCTTTTTTATTCCCGGGAAAAGGGCCTGGGGCCTGTGGTTGGGGGTGGCCCCGGCTCCTAAAATCACGATAGCAGGGGGTTCCCCGATGAAAAGGGGGCACCCTGCCAGTGGGCTGGTTTAGGGCAAGTGGCCTAATCTGCCACCAGAGAGGGGAGGGCGTTTCTTCCAAGGGAAAAGGGGCCGTGTTTTTTTGGGGCCCCTTTGGCGGGAGTGGCGGCGGCTCCTGAAAATCCACATCGCAGGGGTTTTCCCCGATGAAAGGGGGACCCTGCCAAGTGGGCTGGTTTTATTTCAAGGGTCGGGAATCTTCCACCCAAAAAAGGGGGGTATTTTTTCCAGGGGAAAAGGGGCCCTTTTTTTGTTGGGGGGCCCTTTGGGGGGAGTGGCGCTGGCTCCTGAAAAAACCACATACCCGATGGTCCCAGAAAGGTGGACCAGTGCCATCGGGGTGGTTGAAAGAGGCAAATGGCTCCTCAATCTGCCAGCCAAAAACGGGGGGGTATTTTTTCCCGGGAAAAGGGCCTGGGTTTTGTTGGGGCCCGTGGCGGAGTGGCCCGGGTGGCTCCTGAAAAACCCTTTTGCAGTGGTTCCCAGATGAAAAGGGGGCCCCTGCCAGGGGCTGGTTTGATATAAGTGGTCCTGCAAACTCCACCAAGGGGCGGTATTTTTTCCGGGAAAAGGGCCCTGTTGTTTTGGGGCTTTTGGCTGGGAGTGGGCCGGGTGGCTCCTGAAAATCCGATAGCGGATGGTTTCCCCTTTAAAGGTGGCACCGGCCATCGGGCTGGATTGTGAGGGAAGTGGCTCTCAATCGCCACCCAAAAAAAAGGGGAGGTCCCGTTTATTCAAGGGGAAAAGGGGGCCCTAATTTTTTTTGGGGGGGTTTTCTGGAGTGGCCGGGGGGCTCCCAAAACCCGTACGCGGAGGTTCCCCTGAAAGGGGGGGGGGGGGGGGGGGGGGGGGGGGGGGGGGGGGGGGGGGGGGGGGGGGGAAAAAAAAAAAAAAAAAAAAAAAAAAAAAAAAAAAAAAGGGTCCGCAATCTCCACCAGAAAGTGGGGAGTTTTATTTCCAGGGGAAAAAAGGCCTTTTTTGTTTGGGGCCGTGGGTGGAGTGGCCCTGGGTCCTGAAAACCCAAAAAACGCAGGCCAGAGAATTTTGGGACCCGTGCCGATCGGCTGGGTTGATGAGGGAAGTGGCTCCGCAATCGCCAGCCCGAACGGGGGGGTAAGTTTTTTTTGCCAGGGAAAAGGGGCCCTGGTTTGGTTCGGGGGCCGTGGGGGAGTGGCCGGTGGGTCCCGAAAACAGTAGCAGGTGGTCCCAGATAAAGGTGGCACCAGTGCCAAACCGGCTGGGTTTAAGGGCAAGTGGTCTGCAATTGCAGCCGATGAGGGCAGGTCCGCTTTTTTTCCAGGGAAAGGGCCGTAATTTTTTGGGGACCGGGGGGCTGGGGAGTGCCGGCTGGTCCTGAAAACCACGATATCAGGATGGGTTCCCCGATGAAAGGTGGCACCGTGCCGAGTCGGGGTGGTTGAGGGGAATGGTCCTGCAAACGCCAGCCAGATGGGGAGGCATTTATTCCCGGGAAAAGGGCCGTAGATTGATTGGGGACGTGGGGGAGTGGCCCGGGGGCTCCTGAAAATCCCCGTAGCGGGTGGTTCCCAGATGAAAGGGGGACCATGCCATCGGCTGGATTGATAGAGGCAAGGGGTCTGCAATCCCAGCCGAGGGGGTAGTTTTTCCCGGGAAAAAGGGGCCCGGGTTTTGGGTTTTGGGGGCCGGGGGCGGGAGTGCCGCGGCTCCGAAAAACCACATACCCGGATGGTTCCCCGATGAAAGGGACCGTGCGGTCGGGCTGGTTGAAAGAGGCAAATGGTCTGAATTGCCACCAGAAGCGGGGGTAGTTTTATTTCCAGGGAAAAAAGGGGGGTGGGTTGTTTGGGGCCTTTGGGTGGAGTGGCCGGTGGCTCCTAAAATCCCCGATAGCAGGATGGTCCCAGATTAAAAGGGGGCACCCGTGCCATGGGGGGTGGTTTGAAAAAAGTGGTCCTGCAATCTTCCCCCAGAGGGGGGGGTTTTTTTTCCAGGGGGAAAAGGGCCCTGTTGTTTGGGGGGTGTGGTGGGAGTGGCCGGGTGGCTCCGAAAAAACCCCGATACGCAGGATGGTTCCCCGATGAAAGGTGGGACCAGTGCCAAATTGGGCTGGTTTTAAGAGGCAATGGTCCTGCAATCTGCCAGCCAGAAGAGGGCAGGTCAGTTTTATTCCAGGGAAAGGGCCGTAATTTGTGTTTGGGGCCTGTGGCTGGAGTGGCCGGCGGCTCCTGAAAATCCACAAAACGCAGGATGGTTCCCAGATTTAAAGGGGGCACCAGTGCCGAGTCGGGCTGGTTTGATAGAGCAGTGGCTCCTGCAAACTTCCAGCCAGAAGCGGGGTGGGTTAGTTTTGTTTGCCAGGGAAAAGGGGCGTGGTTTGTGTTTGGGGGCCTGTGGCTGGGAGTGGCCGCCTGGCTCCTGAAAAACCACGATACGCAGGATGGTTCCCAGATGAAAGGTGGCACCATGCCGAGTCGGGCTGGATTGATAGAGGCAAGTGGCTCCTGAATCTGCCAGCCAGATGACGGGCAGGTCAGTTTTTCTTCCAGGGAAAGGGCCGTAGTATTTGTTTGGGGACCTGTGGTGGGAGTGGCCGGGTGGCTCCTGAAAATCCACGATACGCAGGAAAGGTTTCCCCGATGAAAGGTGGCACCAGTGCCAAATTTGGGCTGGTTTGATTATACCAAGTTTATCCTGCAATCTGCCAGCCAGATGAGGCAGGGCATTTTACTTCCAGGAAAAGGGCCGGTAGTTGTTTTGGGGGGCCTGTGGCTGGGAGTGGCCGGGTGGCTCCTGAAAAACCACGTAACGCAGGATGGGTTCCCAGATGAAGGTGGCACCAGTGCCGAGTCGGCTGGATTTTATTAGGCAAGTGGCTCCTGCAATCTGCCAGCCAGAAGGGGCGTAGTTTTTTCAGGGGAAAAGGGGGCCTTTTTTGGGTTGGGGGTGGCTGGGAGTGGCCGGCTGGCCCTGAAAAAAAACCCCATACCCGGAGTTCCCCAAGAAGGGCACCATGCCGAGTCGGGGTGGATTGATTGGGCAAATGGGTCCTGCAATCTCCAGCCAAAGGG
>NW_026995558.1:0-3365 GCF_028769735.1 Zonotrichia leucophrys gambelii
ACTGTGGACTCCCTTGCCATCACCCACTCGGCCGCGCCACTTCCGCAGCCAGCTATCGGTTTTCAGTGCAAGCCACACCCACACAGCCCCATCAATGCGGCCTCCCTGGATAAACTACCGCCCGCTTGCTGCATTGCAGCACACTTCTTAAACCAGCCCACTGCATCAGCCTTCGCGAACACCACCTGCCTGGTTTCGGAGCCACCAACCCGCCCGCCTGCACACCCCTCAAATAGCCTCCGCAACTCCTTCATTGGAACCTCCTATCATTACACCGCCCCTCACGGACCACACACGGTTTTCTGCAAGCCACCCTCCCCAACCCCGACATACACGGCCTTTTCCTCAACAAAACACGCCCCCTTCGGTGGCATTGCAGGCACTTCTCTATACCGGCCGCGACTGCCCAGGGCCCTTACTGTAACCACCGCCCTTCCGGGTTCAGGACACCGCCTCCCGCACCCAACCACCCCTTGAAAAACCGCCCCGCATGATCCTAACCCAGATCACTTCCGACCACCCTATCAACCAGCCTCCCGAAACCACATTCGCCGTGCAGACTTGCCCATCACCGATCGCCTTGCCACTTCACACGAGTTGGATTTTCAGGAGCCAGCGCACCCAGCCACGGCCCACCAACACGGCCCTTTCGGAAAAACACCGCCCTCTGCGGCATCAGAGCCCTTCCTCTATCAAACCACCCCCGCACTGGTGCCACTTTCATGGGACCATCCGCTATATTTTCGAGCCGCCGCACTCCCCAAGCCCCCGACACAACAGGCCTTTCCTGCAACAAAACCCCCCCCCTCGGCTGCATGCAGACCTCCTCACAACAGCCGATGCACTTCCCTTCATCGGACCTCGCATGTGACCCTTCATCTGGAACCATCCTGCGATCGTGGATTTTCAGGAGCCAGCCGCACTCCCACCACAGGCCCACAAAACACGCCTTCCCTGAAAAACTACCGCCCCTTCGGCTGCAGATTGCAGAGCACTTCCCTATCAACCACCACTGCACTGGTGCCACCTTTCATCTGGGACATCTGTATCGTGATTTCAGGACCACCGGCCTCCCAGCCACAGGCCCAACACAACACGCCTTTTCCTGAGAACACCGCCTCTGGCTGCATTGCAGAGCCACTTCCATCAACAGCCCATGCATGGTGCACTTCATCTGGGACATCCTGCGTATGTGGTTTTCAGAGCCAGCGCACTCCCAGCACAGCCCCAACAAAACACGCCTTCCCTGAAAACTACCGCCTCTGCTGGCAGATGCAGAGCCACTTGCTTATCAACCGCCCGACTGCACGGTGCCACTTTCTCTGGACATCCGGTATGTGGATTTTCAGGACACGGCCACTCCACCACAGCCCAACAAAACACGGCCCTTCCTGAAAACTCCGCCCTTCTGGCTGCAATTGCAGAGCCACTTCCATCAACCAGCCCATGGCACTGGTGCCACCTTCTCTGAACGCTATTGATTTCGGAGCCGCACTCCACCCGCCCAAAACAGGCCTTCCAAAAACACGCCTTGTGCAGAGCAGACTTTATCAACGCATGACTGCACCTCATGAACTCCGGTATGTGGATTTCAGGAGCCGCGCTCCAGCACAGGCCCAAACACGGCCCTTTCCTGAAAAAACCCCTCTGTGGATTGCAGGCCTCCTATCACGCCACTGCGGTGCCCCTTTCATCTGAACATCCGTAGATTCGGAGCAGCGCATCACACAGCCAACAACACGCTTTCTGAAAACTCCGCCATTGCTGCATTGAGCTTCACCCCTGCATGGCACTTTCACTGACCTGTGTGATTTCAGACAGCGCCCCCACCAGGCCACAACAGGCCTTTCCTGAATAATCTGCCTATGGCAATTGCAGACCACTTAACAGCCATGCTGCACTTATCTGGGAACATTGGCCACTCCTATCAACCAGCCCGACTCGGCACTGTGCCACCTTTCATCTGGGAACCATCCTGCGTATGTGGATTTTCAGGAGCCAGCCGCCACTCCCACCACAGCCCCAACAAAACCACGGCCCTTTTCCCTGGAAGAAAACTACCCTCTTCTGGCTGGCAGATTGCAGGAGCCACTTCCTCTATCAAACAGCCCGACTCGCACTGGTGCCACCTTTCATCTGGAACCATCCTGCGTATCGTGATTTTCAGAGCCAGCGGCCACTCCCAGCCACAGGCCCCCGAACAAAACACGGCCTTTTCTGGAAAAAACTACGCCCTCTGGCTGGCAGATTGCAGGACACTTCTCTATCACCAGCCGACTGGCTGGTGCCACCTTTCATCTGGAACATCCTGGTATGTGATTTTCAGGAGCCAGCGGCCACTCAGCCACAGCCCCCAAACAAACCACGGCCCTTTTCCCTGAAAAAACTACCCCCCCCTTCTGGCTGGCAGATTGCAGGAGCACTTCCTCTATCAACCAGCCGACTCGCATGGTGCCCTTTCATTGGGAACCATCCTGCGTATGTGGATTTTCAGGAGCCACCGCACTCCCAGCAAGCCCCACAACACGGCCCTTTTCTGGAAAAACACTCCTTCTGCTGGCAGATTGCAGGACCACTTGCCTATCAAACCAGCCCGACTGGCACTGTGCCACCTTTCATCTGGGAACCATCCTGCGTATCGTGGATTTTCAGGAGCCAGCCGGCACCCCAGCCACAGCCCCCAAACAAACCACGCCCTTTTCCTGAAAACTACGCCCCTCTGCTGGCAGATTGCAGACCACTTCCTATCAACCAGCCCGACTCGGCACTGTGCCACCTTTCATCTGGGAACTTTCAGGAGCCAGCGGCACTCCCAGCCACAGGCCCCCAACACAACACGCCCTTTTCCCTGAAAAAAATACCCCGCTTCTGCTGGCAGATTGCAGGAGCCACTTCCTCTATCAACACCCACTGCCGTGCCTCATCTGGAACCTCTGCATGTGGTTTCAGGCCAGCGCCACTCACCACAGCCAACAAACACCTTCTGAAAAACACCCCTTTGCTGGCAGTTGCAGACACTCTATCACCACCGATGCATGGCCTTCATCTGGAACCTCCGCGATTGATTTTCAGGAGCAGCCGCCACTCCCGCACAGGCCAAACAAACACGCTTCCTGATAATGACCCCCTGCATGGCCACTCCACACGCACTGCACTGGTCCACTTCTGACCATCGTATTGGATTCAGGCAGCGCCACCCCGCACAGGCCCCCAAACACACGGCCCTTTTCCCTGGAAGTAAAACTGACCTGCCCGTATCTGCTGGCAGATTGCAGAGCCACTTGCCTCTATCAATCCAGCCCGACTTGGCACTGGTGCCACCTTTCATCTGGGAACCATCCTGCGTATCGTGGATTTCAGGAGCC
>NW_026995559.1:0-3362 GCF_028769735.1 Zonotrichia leucophrys gambelii
CAGCCACTGCACTGGTCCACTTAGGAGTCTGGGACCATCCCGCGATTGTGGATTTTCGGAGCCAGCCGGCCACTCCCATGCCACAGGCCCCCAAACGCAAACTCACGGCCCTTTTCCCTGCCACAAATCAAAATCACGCCCCGCTTCTGGCGGCAGATTGCAGGAGTCCACTTCCCTCTTATGAAACCAGCCCGACTATGGCACTGGTGCCACCTTTCATCTGGGAACCATCCTGCGTATCGTGGATTTTCAGGAGAGCCAGCGGCCACTCCCAGCCACAGGCCCCCGAACACAAACCACGGCCCTTTTCCCTGGCAAACAAAACTCACCGCCCCGCTTCGGCTGGCAGATTGCAGGAGCCACTTGCCTCTATCAAACCAGGCCGACTTGGCACTGGTGCCACCTTTCATCTGGGAACCATCCTGCGTATCGTGGATTTTCAGGAGCCAGCCGGCCACTCCCAGCCACAGGCCCCCGAACACAACCTACGGCCCTTTTCCCTGGAAGTAAAACTGACCTGCCCGTCATCTGGCTGGCAGATTGCAGGAGCCACTTGCCTCTATCAAACCAGCCCGACTCGGCACTGGTGCCACCTTTCATCTGGGAACCATCCTGCGTATCGTGGATTTTCAGGAGCCAGCCGGCCACTCCCAGCCACAGCCCCAAAACAAACACGGCCTTTTCCTGGAATAAAACTCACCCGCCCTCTATCTGGCTGGCAGATTGCTAGGAGACACTTCCCTCTATCAAACCAGCCCGACTCGGACAGGTGCCACCTTTCATCTGGGAACCATCCTGCGTATCGTGGATTTTCAGGAGCCAGCCGGCCACTCCCAGCCACAGGCCCCCGAACACAAACCACGGCCCTTTTCCCTGGCAAACAAAACTAACCCCCCGCTCTGGCTGGCAGATTGCAGGAGCCCCTGCCCTATCAAACCAGCCCGACTCGGCACCGGTGCCACCTTTCATCTGGGAACCATCCTGCGTATCGTGGATTTTTCAGGAGCCAGCCGGCCACTTTCCCCGCCACAGGCCCCCAACAAAACACGGCCCTTTTCCCTGGAAGTAAAACTGACCTGCCCGTCATCTGGCTGGCAGATGCAGGAGCCATTGCCTCTATCAACCAGCCCGACTCGGCCTGGTGCCACCTTTCATCTGGGAACCATCCTGCGTATCGTGGATTTTTCAGGAGCCAGCCGGCCACTCCCAGCCACAGGCCCCCGAACACAAACCACGGCCCTTTTCCCTGGCAAACAAAACATAACCCCCCGTGCTGTGGTGTGTTCTTAAGTTCGTTAGTTTGCTCCCCCCATTTTCTGTATTACTTCCTGCTGCTACCCTGCCAGTTATGTTGCTATGGAAATGAAACTGCTCCTCCCTTGGTTTCTCTTATAAGTGAAAGTTGTTTCCTCCTTGGGGTCAGTCAATCACTCTTTTTCTCCTCCCAGGGTTTCGAGAATTTTCCTTTCTCTGGGAGGTATGGTTGGCTGTAGCCCCGGAGCCCCTCCTATGATTTATAACAGTTGGTTACTTTGGTATATCAGTTATGTTTCGTACCTCCAAATATGTATTTCTATTGGATAGCCGGGTTTCCTGCCTTTTTCCCCCCTTTTCCCTTAAAACCCTCTCCTGCCCTTGTTCGGGGCCATTTGCTGGGTGTTTTTCCCCTCTTTGTTGGTTCCTTTTGTAATAAACTGACAGTTTTACCCCAGCAAGTGGTCGCCTCCTGACTCGTCTCTCACCGCGCTGCTCCGAGCTATCCCTCCAGCTCAGCCCGAGGCCAAAGCCGACGAGGGGGGCTGTTTTCTGATGCGCAGGGGCCCTGGCCTTCGCCCCTCACTAGATAGCCGGATTCCAGGGGCCGTTCACGCCCCCGCGCAACCCCGCTTCTGGCTGGCAGATTGCAGGAGCACTTGCCTCTATCAAACCAGCCTGACTTGGCACTGGTGCCACCTTGGGTCTGGGAGCCATCTAGCGCATTGTGGATTTTCAGGGCCAGCCGGCCACTCCCAGCCACAAGTCCCCAAAAATAATCTACGGCCCTTTTCCCTGGAAGGAAAACTGACCTGCCCATCATCTGGCTGGCACACTGCAGCAGCCACTTGGTAATATCAAACCTGCCCAACTTGGTACTGGTGCCACCTTTCATCTGGGAACCATCCTGCGTATCGTGGATTTTCAGGAGCCAGCCGGCCACTCCCAGCCACAAGTCCCCGAAAATAATCTACGGCCCTTTTCCCTGGAAGTAAAACTGACCAGCCCGTCATCTGGCTGGCAGATTGCAGGAGCACTTCCTCTATCAAACCAGCCCGACTCGGACTGGTGCCACATTTCATCTGGGAAACCATCCTGCGTATCGTGGATTTTCAGTAGCCAGCCGGCCACTCCCAGCCACAGGCCCCCGAACACAAACCACGGCCCTTTTCCCTGGCAAAGAAAACTCACCCGCCCCCTTCTGGCTGGCAGATTGCAGGAGCCACTTGCCTCATCAAACCAGCCCGACTTGGCACTGCTGCCACCTTTCATCTGGGAACCATCCTGCGTATCGTGGATTTTCAGGAGCCAGCCGGCCACTCCCAGCCACAAGTCCCCAAACAATACTACGGCCCTTTTCCCTGGAAGTAAAACTGACCTGCCCGTCATCTGGCTGGCAGATTGCAGGAGCCACTTGCCTCTATCAATCCAGCCCGACTCGGCACTGGTGCTACCTTTCATCTTGGGAACCATCCTGCGTATCGTGGATTTTCAGGAGCCAGCGGCCACTCCAGCCACAGGCCCCCGAACACAAACACGGCCCTTTTCCCTGGCAAACAAAACCTCACCCGCCCCGCTTCTGGCTGGCAGATTGCAGGAGACACTTGCCTCTATCAAACCAGCCCGACTTGGCACTGGTGCCACCTTGGGTCTGGGAGCCATCCAGCGTATTGTGGATTTTCAGGGGCCAGCTGGCCACTCCCAGCCACAAGTCCCCAAAAATAATCTACGGCACTTTTCCCTGGAAGTAAAACTGACCTGCCCGTCATCTGGCTGGCAGATTGCAGGAGCCACTTGCCTCTATCAATCCAGCCCGACTCGGCACTGGTGCCACCTTTCATCTGGGAACCATCCTGCGTATCGTGGATTTTCAGGAGCCAGCCGGCCACTCCCAGCACAGGCCCCCGAACACAAACCACGGCCCATTTCCCTGGCAAACAAAACTAACCCGCCCCGCTTCTGGCTGGCAGATTGCAGGAGCCACTTGCCTCAATCAAACCAGCCCGACTCGGCACTGGTGCCACCTTTCATCTGGGAACCATCCTGCGTATCGTGGATTTTCAGGAGCCAGCCGGCCCCTCCAGCCACAGGCCCCCGAACAGAAAACC
>NW_026995560.1:0-3360 GCF_028769735.1 Zonotrichia leucophrys gambelii
AGTGGGCCCGGGGTCCTAAAATCCCCTACGCAGGATGGTCCCAGATGAAGGTGGCACCAGTGGGAGTCGGGGTGTTGTAGGGAAGTGGCTCCTGCAAACTGCCCGCCAGAAGCGGGCGGGGGGTTTTTTTTGCCCGGAAAAAGGGCCGTTTTTGTGTTCGGGGGCCGTGGCTGGGAATGGCCGGGTGGGCCCCGAAAAAACGATACGCGGATGGTTCCAGTTGAATGTGGGACCAGGCCAAAACGGGCTGGTTTGATAGAGGGAAGGGTCCTGCAATCTGCAGCCAGGGGGCAGGGGAGTTTTTTTCCCGGGGAAAAAAAGGCCTTGGGTTTTTTTTGGGGCCTGGGTGGGGGGGGGCGGCTCTGAAATTTCCCGATACGCGATGGTTCCAGATGAAAGGGGACCAGGCCAGTGGGGTTTTAATACAAGTGGCTCCCCGCAAATTTCCAGCCAGAAGGGGGTTAAATTTTTTCCGGGGAAAAGGGCCCTGGTTTGTTTGGGGGCCGTGGCTGGGGATGGCCCCCTGGCTCCTGAAAAACACGATGCAGGATGGTTCCCCGATGAAAGGTGGCACCCGTGCAGCGGGTTTGGTTGATAGAGGAGGGGGCTCCCCAATCTGCCAGCCAAGCGGGCAGGTAGTTTTTTCCAGGGAAAAGGCCGGGTTTGTGTTTGGGGGCCCTTGGTGGGGGTGGCGGTGGCTCCTGAAAATCCCACGATACGCAGGTGGGTTTCCCCGATGAAAAAGGGGGAAACCCGTGCCAAACGGGTGGTTTTATGGGGGCAAGTGGCTCCTGCAACGCCGCCGAAGCGGGGGGGTGAGTTTTTTTTGCCCGGGAAAAGGGCGTGGTTTGTGTTTGGGGGGGTTGGCTGGGGGGCCCCCTGGGTCCTGAAAATCCAAATAGCAGGATGGTTCCAGATGAAAGGTGGCACCGGGCCAATTTGGGTGGTTTTATGAGGCAGGGGGTCCTGCAATCGCCCGCCAGATGCGGGCAGGGCAGTTTTATTCCCGGGAAAGGGCCGTAGTTTTTTTGGGGCCGGGCTGGGAGTGGGCCCCCTGGCCCTGAAAATCAGATCCAGGATGGTTCCAGATGAAGGTGGCACCAGTGCGAGTCAGGGTGGTTTGATAAGGGAAGTGGTCCTGCAAACTGCCAGCCAAAAGCGGGGCGGGGGGGTTTTTTTGCCAGGGGAAAAAAGGCCGTGGGTTTTTGTTTGGGGGTGTGGCTGGAGTGGCCGGCTGGCTCCCCGGAAAATCACGATACGCAGGATGGTTCCCCGATGAAAAGGTGGGGGCCCCCGGCCATCGGGTGATTATAGAGGCAAGTGGGTCCCGCCAAACTGCCCGCCAGATGACGGGGGGGTCGTTTTCTCCCAGGGGGGGGGGAAAAGGCCTTTTTTTTGGGGGGGGGCTGTGGCGGGAGTGGCCGGTGGCTCCCAAAATCCACGATAGCAGGATGGTTCCCCGATGAAAGGTTTGGGGGACCCGTGCCGTTGGGCTGGATTGATGAGGGAAGTGCTCCGGGAATCTGCCCCAGTGACGGGGGGTCAGTTTTTACTTCCAGGGGAAAAGGGCCGTGGTTTGTGTTGGGGGGCGGGGGCTGGGAGGGCCGGGGTCCTGAAAATCCACGAACGCGGATGGTTCCCCGATGAAAGGTGGGGCCAAACCCAGTCGGGGGGTTGATAGGGGGAAATGGCTCCCTGCAATTGCCAGCCAGAAGCGGGGCGGGGAGTTTTTTTTGCAGGGAAAAAGGCCGTGGTTTTTGTTCGGGGGCCGTCTGGATGGCCGGGTGGGTCCTGAAAACCACGTTTTGGGGGATGGTTCCCAGTGAAAGTGGACCAGTCCATCGGGCGGGTTTGTAGAGGCAAGTGTTTTCCCGCAAATTGCCACAGAAACGGGGCGGGTGAGTTTTTCTTTGACAGGGGGGAAAAAGGGCCCTGGTTTTTCGGGGGGTGTGGTGGGAGTGGCCGGTGGCCCTGAAAATCCACGATACCAGGATGGTTCCCCGATAAAGGGGCACCGTCCGAGTCGGGCTGGTTATAGAGGCAATGGCTCCCCGCCCTCTGCCACCGGCGCGGTAGTTTTCTTCCAGGGAAAAGGGCCTGGTTTTTTTGGGGGGGGGGTGGTGGGGATGGCCGGCTGGCTCCTGAAAATCCACAAAAGCAGGAGGTTTCCCCGATGAAAGGTGGGGCCCCGTCCAAAGGGGGTGGAAAGAGAGGGAAGTGCCCCCTGCAATTCCCCCAGGCGGGGGTAGTTTTTTCCGGGAAAAGGGCCGTGTTTGTGTTTGGGGGGCCCGTGGGTGGAGTGGCCCGGGTGTTTTTTGAAAATCCCGATCGCGGATGGGTTCCCCGTTTAAAGGTGGAACCAGTAGTGGGGCGGGTTGATAAATGGCTTGCATTGCCGCCGAAGGGGGCGGGGAGTTTTTTCCAGGGAAAAGGGCCGGGAGTTTTTTGGGGGGCCTGTTTCTGGGAAAATGGGGCTGGCCCTGAAAATCCACGATACCGGAGGTTTTCCCGATGAAAGGTTGGGACCATGCAAATCGGGCTGGTTTGATAGAGGCAAGTGCTCCCGCATCTGCCAGCCAAAAGCGGGGCGGGTGAGTTTGTTTTTCCAGGGAAAAAGGGCCCTGGTTTGTGTTTGGGGCCTGTGGTGGGGGTGGCCGGCTGGCTCCTGAAAATCCAGATAGCGGATGGTTCCCCGAGAAAGGGGGCACCAGTCCGGTGGGCTGGTTTTATGAGGCAAGTGCTCCTGCAATCTGCCAGCCAGAAGCGGGGGGGTGAGTTTCTTTGCCCGGGAAAAGGGCCTGGTTTGTGTTGGGGGCCTTTGGCTGGGGGTGGCCCGGGTGGCTCCTGAAAATCCACAAAACCCGGATGGTTCCCCGATGAAAGGGGCACCCGTGCCAAAAGGGGGTGGGTTTTTTTGAGGCAAGTGGCTCCTGCAATCTGCCCAGAACGGGGGGGGGAGTTTTTTTCCAGGGAAAAGGGCGTGGTTTGTTTTGGGCCCGTGGTGGGAGTGGCCCGGGGGCTCCTGAAAATCCAGATACCAGGGTGGTTCCCCGATGAAAGGTGGCACCAGTGCGAGTCGGTGGTTAAAAGGAAGTGGGTCCCGCATCTGCCGCCCAAGCGGGGTAGTTTTTTTTCCGGGAAAAGGGCCGGGTTTATTTTGGGGGGCTGTGGTGGGAGTGGCCGGCTGGCTCCTGAAAATCCCCGATACGCAGGATGGTTCCCCGAGAAGGTGGCCCCGTGCCCAGTTGGGGTGGATAAAAGAGGGAATGCCCCCTCAAACTGCCAGCCAGATGACGGGCAGGTCAGTTTTACTTCCAGGGAAAAAAGGGGCCCTGTTTTGTTTGGGGGCCCTTTGGGGGG
>NW_026995561.1:0-3356 GCF_028769735.1 Zonotrichia leucophrys gambelii
AACCCCCCGGCCTTTTGGAAAACCACCCCTTTTTGGCGGCATCACCACCCCCCCCCCCCCCCCCCCCCCCCCCCCCCCCCCCCCCCCCCCCCCCCCCCCCCCCCCCCCCCCCCCCCCCCCCCCCCCCCCCCCCCCCCCCCCCCCCCCCCCCCCCCCCCCCCCCCCCCCCCCCCCCCCCCCCCCCCCCCCCCCCCCCCCCCCCCCCCCCCCCCCCCCCCCCCCCCCCCCCCCCCCCCCCCCCCCCCCCCCCCCCCCCCCCCCCCCCCCCCCCCCCCCCCCCCCCCCCCCCCCCCCCCCCCCCCCCCCCCCCCCCCCCCCCCCCCCCCCCCCCCCCCCCGGGGGGGGGGGGGGGGGGGGGGGGGGGGGGGGGGGGGGGGGGGGGGGGGGGGGGGGGGGGGGGGGGGGGGGGGGGGGGGGGGGGGGGGGGGGGGGGGGGGGGGGGGGGGGGGGGGGGGGGGGGGGGGGGGGGGGGGGGGGGGGGGGGGGGGGGGGGGGGGGGGGGGGGGGGGGGGGGGGGGGGGGGGGGGGGGGGGGGGGGGGGGGGGGGGCCCCAAAAACCCCAAATACGGCCCTTTCCCTGGGTTTAAAATGACCTGCCCTTCTGGCTTGCGATTGCGGAAACCCCTTGGCTCCTTTAAACAGCCAACTGGCACGGGGCCACCCTTTTTCTGGGAACCATCCTGGTACGTGGATTTTAGGAGCCCCCGGCCCCCTCCACCCCGCCCCCAAACAAAAAACGGCCTTTCCCGGAAAAAAACTCCCCCCCCCACTTTGGGTGGCAGATTGCAGGGGCCACTCCCCTATCAAACCACCGACTTGGACTGGGGCCCCCCTTTCTCTGGGAACCATCCTGCTATGTGGATTTTTAGGAGCCGCGCACTCCCAGCCACAGGTCCCCAAACAAAACCGGCCCTTTTCCCTGGAAAAAAACCCACCTCCCCCTTCGGCTGGGAGATTGCAGGGGCCACTTGGCTTCAAACCCCCACTTGGACTGGGCCACTTTTTTTGGGGAAACCCTCCGGTATTGGATTTCAGGGGCCAGCCCGGCCCCTCCCAGCCACAGGCCCCCCAACACAAACCACGCCCTTTTCCCGGGAAGAAAATACCCCCTTTCGGCTGCAGATTGAGGAGCCATTTCCCATCAACCAGCCCGATGGCACTGGGGCCACCTTCATTGGGGAAACCCTCCTGCTATCGTGGATTTTTAGGACCAGCCGGCCACTCCCAGCCACAGGCCCCCAACAAACACGGCCCTTTTCCCCCGGCAAAAAAATTTTACCCCCCCGCTTCTGGCGGCAATTGCAGGGGCCCCTTGCCTCTCAACCGCCCGACTTGGCACTGGTGCCCCCTTTTACTGGGGAAAATCCCGCGTATGTGGATTTTCAGGAGCCAGCCGGCCCCTCCAGCCAAAGGCCCCAAACAAACCACGCCCCTTTTCCCCGGAAAAAAACTACCCCCGCATTGGGTGGCAGA
This sequence comes from Zonotrichia leucophrys gambelii, assembly GCF_028769735.1. Lineage (NCBI taxonomy): Eukaryota > Metazoa > Chordata > Aves > Passeriformes > Passerellidae > Zonotrichia > Zonotrichia leucophrys. The sequence continues at coordinate 1,474 of NW_026995561.1, forward strand.
TTGCAGGAGCCACTTTCCTCTAAACAAACCACCCGACTTGGCACTGGGGCCACCTTTCATCTGGGAACCACCTGCGTATCGTGGATTTTCAGGAGCCAGCCGGCCACTCCCAGCCACAGGCCCCCAAACAAACACAGGCCCTTTTCCCCGGAAAAAAAACTACCCCCCCTTCTGGCTGGCAGATTGCAGAGCCACTTGCCCTCATCAAACCAGCCCGACGGGACTGGTGCCACCTTTCAGGAGCCACCGGCCACTCCCAGCACAGGCCCCCAACAAAACCACGGCCTTTTCCCTGGAAGAAAATCACCCGCCCGCTTCTGGCTGGCAGATTGCCAGGAGCCACTTGCCTCTATCAAACAGCCCGACTTGGCACTGGTGCCACCTTTCATCTGGGAACCATCCTGCGTATCATGGATTTCAGGAGCCAGCCGGCCACTCCCAGCCACAGGCCCCCAAAAAAAAACGGGCCCCTTTTCCCCGGAATTAAAACTGACCTGCCCATCTTTTGGGTGGCAGATTGCAGGAGCCACTTGCCTCTATCAAACCAGCCCACTGCACTGGTGCCACCTTTTATCTGGGAACCATCCTGCGTATCGTGGATTTTCAGGAGCCAGCCGCCCCCCAGCCACAGGGCCCCCGAACACAAACCACGGCCCTTTTCCTGGCAAACAAACTAACCCCCCCCTTCTGGCTGCAGATTGCAGGGGCCACTTCCCCATAACAAACCACCCGACTCGCACTGTGCCACCTTTCATCTGGGAACCACCTGCGTATTGTGGATTTTCAGGAGCCACCGGCCACTCCCAGCCACAGGCCCCCGAACACAAACCACGGGCCCTTTCCCTGGGAAAATAAAACCGAAACCCGCCCTCACCTGGCTGGGAATTGCAGGAGACACTTGCCTCATCAATCCAGCCAGACCGGCACTGGTGCCCCCTTTCATCTGGGAAACCATCCCGCGATCGTGGATTTTCAGAGCCAAGGCCATCCCCCCACCCCCGGCCCCCGAACACAACCACGGGCCCCTTTTCCCCCGGCAAAAAAACTCACCCCCCCCGCTCTGGGTGGCAGATTGCAGGGGCCACTTGCCCCAATCAAACCCGCCCCACTTGGCACTGGTCCACCTTTCATTGGGAAACCCTCCTGCGTATCGTGGATTTTTAGGACCGCCGGCCCCTCCCGCCCAGGCCCCCCAACACAAACCACGCCCTTTTCCCCGGAAAAAAAACCCCGCCCCCTTTTGGCGGGAGATTGCAGGAGCCCCTTGCCCCATCAAACCACCCGACTGGCACTGGGGCCACTTTCATCTGGGGAAACCCTCCTGCGTATCTTGGGTTTTTAGGAGCCCCCCGGCCCTCCCAGCCCCAGGCCCCCCAACACAAACCCGGCCCTTTTCCTGGGAATAAAACGACCTCCCCTCTGGCGGAGATTGCAGAGCCCCTTTCCTCATCAACCACCAGACCGGGACTGGTGCCACCTTTCATCTGGGGGCCATCCTGCTATCGTGGGTTTTCAGGGGCCAGCCGGCCACCCCCCACAGGCCCCCGAAACAAACCCCGGCCCTTTTCCCCGGGAAAAAAAACACCCCCGCTTCGGTGCAGATTGAGGAGCCACTTTCCCCCTATCAAACCCGCCCGACTCGCCTGGTGCCACCCCTTTATCTGGGGAAACCCTCCTGCGTATTTTGGGTTTCAGAACCGCCGGGCCCTCCCAGCCACAGGCCAACACAAACACGGCCCTTTTCCCCAAATAAACCCCCGCCCTCCCTGGGGGGCAATTTCAGGAAACACTTTCCCCCTATCAATCCCCGCCGCCCCACTGGGGCCCCTTTCATCTGGAACCATCCTGCTATCGTGGATTTTCAGAGCCAGCCGGCCACCCCC
>NW_026995562.1:0-3350 GCF_028769735.1 Zonotrichia leucophrys gambelii
TATAAAACCCCCCACTGGCACGGTGCCACCTTTCATTGGAAACCATCCGCGTATCGGGATTTTCGGGACCCCACCGGCCACTCCCAGCCACACCCCAAAAAAAACTAGGGCCCTTTTTCCCTGGAATAAAACGACCTGCCCACTCTGGCGGGCAATTGCAGGCCCTTGTTTTCAAACCCCCCAAACGGGGCCCATTGGTGCCACCTTTCATTTGGAACCCCTGCTATCGGGGATTTCAGGAGCCACCCGGGCCCACTCCCAGCCACGGCCCCCAACAAAAAACCACGGCCCTTTTCCCTGAAGAAACTACCGCCCGCTTCTGGCGGCAATTGCGGGAGCCACTTGCCCTATAAACCACCCGACTCGCCTGGTCCCCCTTTCATCGGGGAACCATCCGGGAATCGTGGATTTTCAGGAGCCACCCGGGCCCACCCCCCCCAGGCCCCCAACAAAACTAGGGCCCTTTTTTCCCGGGAAAAACTACCCGCCCGCCATCTGGCTGGCAGATTGCGGGAGCCATTTGCTCTATCAAACCCCCGACTGGGACTGTGCCACCTTTTCTGGAACCATCCCCGGTTGGGTTTTCAGGGCCGCCGCCCTCCCGCCCCAGGCCCCAAAAAACACGGCCCTTTTTTTTCCCGGAAAAAAACTACCCCCCCTCTGGCGGGAGATTTCAGGGGCCCCTGCCCCCTATCAAACCACCCGACTTTGCACTGTGCCACCTTGGGGCTAGGGCCATCCACCGTAATTTGGGTTTTTTTGGGGGCCGCCGCCATCCCAGCCAAAGCCCCAAAAAAAACGGCCCTTTTCCCTGGAAAAAAACTACCCCCCCCTTTTGGCTGGAATTGGGAGGAGCACTTTTATCAAACCCCACTTGGACTGGTGCCCCTTTTATCTGGGAACCTCCGGGGAACGTGGAAAATTTTAGGACCCCCCGGGGCCCCTCCCCGCCACGGCCCCCAAAAAAATCTACGGCCTTTTTCCCGGGAAATAAAACTGACCGCCCTCATCTGGCTGGGAGATTTTCAGGAGCCACTTGCCTCATCAACCCGCCCACTTGGCACTGGGGGCCACCTTTTACTGGGGCATCCCGCGTATCGGATTTTCAGGAGCCAGGGCCACTCCCACCACCCCCAAAAAAACACGGCCCTTTTTTCCCCGGGAAATAAAACTGACCTCCCCTCATCGGGAGGCAGATTGCAGAGCCACTTTCCTCTACACCACCCGACCCCGGGACTGGTGCCAAACCTTTTTACTGGGGAAACCCTCCTCGTAACGTGAATTTCAGGAGCCACCCGGCCACCCCAGCCACAGGCCCCCAAAAAAACCAGCCCCTTTCCCTGGAATAAAACAACCCCGCCCTCTTCTGGTTTTCAGATTGCAGACCACTGCCCCCTTCAAACCAGCCACTGGACGGTGCCACCTTTCATTGGGAACCATCCTGCGTATGTGGGTTTTCAGGGGCCCCCCGGGCCCCCCCGCCCCAGGCCCCCAAAAAACCCCGGGCCCTTTTCCCCGGAATAAAACTGACCTCCCATCATTTTGGGTGGCAATTTCAGCACCCCCACAAAACCGCCCATTGGCACTGGTCCACCTTTCATCGGGAACCACCTGCTTTTCGTGGATTTTTAGGAGCCACCGGCCACCCCAGCCACGGCCCCCGAAAACAAACACGGCCCTTTTCCCGGGAAAAAAACTCCCCACCCCGCTTCTGGGGTGGGAATTGCAGGGCCTTCCCCCCATCAAAACCCGCCGACTGGACTGGTGCCACCCTTTTTGGGGCCATCCCCGGGACGTGGATTTTTAGGGCCCGCCGCCACTCCCAGCCACAGCCCCCCAAAAAAACTACGGCCCTTTTCCCCCGGAAGAAAACACCGCCCGTCACGGGTGGCAATTGAGAGCCCTTGTCATCAATCCAGCCGACTCCCCGGGGCCCCCTTTTATCTGGGAACCATCCGCTATCGTGGGTTTTCAGGGCCCGCCGCCACTCCCAGCCACAGGCCCCCAACAAAAAACCACGGCCCTTTTTCCCCTGAAAAAACAACCCCCCTCTGGCTGGAGATTGCAGGGGCCACTTCCTCTTCAAACCCCCACTGGCCTGGGGCCCCCTTTCATTGGGAAACCCTCCGGTATCGTGGTTTTCAGGAGCCACCGGCCACTCCCACCACAGGCCCCCAAAAAAAACACGGCCCTTTTTCCCGGAAGAAAACTACCGCCCCATCTGGCTGGGAGAATGCAGGACCACTTTCCTCTATAAACCAGCCCCACTTGGACTGGTCCCCCCTTTTATCTGGAACCATCCTGGTATCGTGGGTTTTTCAGGGGCCACCGGCCACCCCAGCCCCAGGCCCCCCCAAACAAAACTACGGCCCTTCCCTGGAAAAAAAACCGCCCGCCCGGCTGCAATTGCAGGACCACTGCCCCCTTTAACCACCCTTGGCACTGGGGCACCTTTCATCTGGAACCATCCTCGTATCGGGATTTTCAGGGCCACCGGGCCACTCCCCCCACAGGCCCCCCAACACCCAAACCCCGCCCTTTTCCCTGGAAACAAAATTAACCACCCCCCCTTCTGGCTGAGATTCAGAGCCACTTCCCCAAAAAACCCCCCGATTGGGACTTGCCCCCCCCCCCCCCCCCCCCCCCGGGGGGGGGGGGGGGGGGCCCCCCCCCCTTAAAAACCCCCCCCCCCCGCGGGCCCGGCCGGGGCCCCCCCCCCCCCCCAAAACCCCCCCCCCCCCCCCCCGCCAACCCACCCCCCCCGCCCCCCCGGGGCCCCTTTTATTTGGGGAAACCCCCTGCGTATCGGGGGTTTTCGGAGCCCCGGGCCACCCAGCCCAGGGCCCCCAACAAAACACGGCCCTTTTCCCTGAAGTAAAACGACCGCCCGTATCTGGGGGCAGATTGGGAGGACCACTTGCCCCTTCACCCCGCCCACTGGGACTGTGCCCCTTTCTCTGGGAACCATCCCATGTGGGTTTTTAGGGGCCAGCCGGCCACTCCCAGCCACAGGCCCCCAAAAAAAAACTAAAGGGCCCCTTTCCCTGGAATTAAAAAAAGACCTGCCCATCTTTTGGCTGGCAATTGCAGGACCACTTGCTCTCAAACCACCCAAATTGGCACGGCCACCTTTTTGGGGCCATCCCGCGTATGTGTTTTCAGGCCAGCCGGCCCCTCCACCACAGCCCCCCCAAAAAACCACGGCCCTTTTTCCCCGGAAAAAAAACCCCCCTCTGGCGGCAATAGCAGCCCTTGTTATAAACCGCCCCTTGGCACTGTGCCCCCTTTTATCTGGGGAAACCCCCGCGATCGTGGATTTTTTTGAGCCAGCCGCCACCCCACCACAGGGC
>NW_026995563.1:0-3340 GCF_028769735.1 Zonotrichia leucophrys gambelii
GGCCTGGGGTTTTAAGAGAAGTGGCTCCCGCAATCTGCCAGCCAGAAGCGGGGCGGGTGAGTTTTGTTTGCCAGGCAAAAGCGCCGTGGTTTTGTTCGAGCCTGTGGCTGGGAGTGGCCGGCTGGCTACTGGGAAAAACCACGATAGCAGGATGGTGCCCAGATGAAAAGTGGACAGTGCCCAAATCGGCTGGGTTTGATAGTACCAAGTGGCTCCTGCAATCTGCCAGCCAGAAGATGGGCAGGTCTGTTTTAATTCCAGGGAAAAGGGCCGTGTTTGTGTTCGGGGGCCTGTGCAGGGATGGCCGGTGGCTCCTGAAAATCCACGAATACGCAGGGTGGTGCCCAGATAAAAGTGGCAGCAATGCCAAGTCGGGCCCGGTTTGATAGTACCAAGTGGCTCCTGCAATCTGCCAGCCAGAAGATGGGCAGGTCTGTTTTAATTCCAGGGAAAAGGGCCGTGGTTTGTGTTCGGGGGCCTGTGGCTGGGTATGTCCGGCTGGCTCCTGAAAATCCACGATACGCAGGATGGTTCCCAGATGAAAGGTGGCACCAGTGCCGAGTCGGGCTGGATTGATAGAGGCAAGTGGCCCTGCAATCTGCCAGCCAGATGAGGGCAGGTGAGTTTACTTCCAGGGAAAAGGACCGTGTATTTGTTTGGGGCCTGTGGCTGGGAATGGCCGGCAGGCCCCTGAAATCCACGATACCTGGATGGCTCCCAGACCAAGTGGCACCCGTGCCAAGTCGGGCTGGTTTGTAGAGGCAAACGGCTCCTGCAATCTGCCAGCCAGAAGCGGGGTGGTTAGTTTTGTTTGCCAGGGAAAAGGGCCGTGGTTTTTTGTTCGGGGGCCTGTGGCGGGAGTGGCCCGCTGGCCCCTGAAAATCCACGATACTTGGATGGTTCCAGATGAAAGGTGGCACCCGTGCCAAGTCGGCTGATTGAAAAGAGGCAAGTGGCTCCTGCAATCGGCCAGCCAGATGACGGGCAGGTCAGTTTTACTTCCAGGGAAAAGGACCGTAGTATTTGTTTGGGGACCTGTGGCTGAGAGTGGCCGCCTGGCTCCTGAAAATCTACGATACACAGGATGGTTCCCAGATGAAAGGTGGCACCAGTGCCGAATCAGGCTGGTTTGATAGAGGCAAGTGGCTCCTGAAATCTGCCAGCCAAAGCGGGCGGGTGTGTTTTTTTTCCAGGGAAAAGGGCCTAGTTTGTGTTCGGGTGCCTGGGCTGGGAGTGGCCGCTGCTCCTGAAAATCCACGATTTCGCAGGATGGTTCCCAGATGAAAGGTGGCAACCAGTACTAAGTCGGGCTGGTTTGATAGAGGAAGTGGCTCCTGCAATTGCCAGCCAGAAGCGGGGCGGTGAGTTTTGTTTGCCAGGGAAAAGGGGCCGTAGATTTTTTTTGGGGGCTTGTGGCTTGGAGTGGCCGGCTGGCTCCTGAAAATCCACGATCGCAGGATGGTTCCCCGATGAAAGGTGGCACCAGTGCCAAGTCGGGCTGGATTGATAGAGCCAAGTGTCTCCTGCAATCTCCACCAGAAGGGGGCGGGGGAGTTTTTTTTTCCAGGGAAAAGGGGCCCTGGTTTTGTTCGGGGGCCTGTGGGGGAGTGGCGGTGGCTCCTGAAAATCCCCGTAGCAGGATTTTCCCCAAAAAGTGGACAGTGCCAACGGGCTGGGTTTTAAACCCAAATGCTCCTGAATCTCCGCCCAAAAGGGCAGGTCCGTTTTTAATTCCAGGAAAAAGGGGCCTGTTTTTTTTGGGGTGGGTGGAGGCCGCCCGGGCCCGAAAATCCCCATACACAGGGTGGAGCCCAAAAAGGGGGCCCAGGCCCAAATCGGCTGGTTTTATAGAGGAAAGGGGTCCTGAATCTCCGCCAGAAGGGGCGGGTGATTTTGTTTTCCAGGAAAAGGCCGGGGTTTTGTTCGGGGGCCCTTTGGGGGGGTGGCCGGCTGGCCCTAAAAACAGATGGCAGGTGGTTTTTTTCCCGGGAAAGGGGGACAATCCAGTCGGGTTTTTTGTAGACAAGTGCTCCGCAATCTGCCCGCCAAAGGGGCGGTGTTTTTTTTTCCCGGGAAAAGGCCCTGGTTTGTGTTGGGGGGGTGTCGGGAGTGGCCGGGGTGGCTCCTAAAATCCACGATAGCAGGATGGTTTCCCAGATGAAGGGGGCACATGCCAGCGGGGTGGTTGATAGACAAGTGGCTCCTGCAATTGCCAGCCAGAGAGGGGGGGTCTTTTTTTCCAGGAAAGGGGCCCTGTTGTTTTGGGGGCTTTGGTGGGAGTGCCCGGGGCCCTGAAAATCCACAAAACCGGGTGGTCCCAGAAAGGGGGCACCGGCCAAGCGGGGTGGTTTGATAACAAATGGCTCCTGCAATCTGCCAGCCAGAAAGGGGGGTTTTGTTTTTTCCAGGGAAAAGGGCCGTGGTTTGTTTGGGGGTTGGTGGGGAGTGGCCGGCTGGCCCTGAAAACCCCATAACAGGTGGTTTTCCCAAAAGGTGGCACCATGCCAATCGGGTGGTTGATGAGGCAAGTGGCCCTGCAATCTGCACCAGAAGGGCGGTGTTTTTTTCCCGGAAAAAGGGGCCCTGGTTTTGTTCGGGGCCTGTGGCTGGGAGTGGCCGGGGGCTCCTGAAAATCCACATACGCAGGAGGGTTCCCAGATAAAAGGGGGACCCGTGCAAGCGGCGGTTTTTTATTACCAGTGGCTCGCAATTGCCAGCCGAGATGGGGAGGGCGTTTATTCCAGGGAAAAGGCCCTGTTGTTTTTTGGGGCTTTTGCGGGATGGGCCGGGCCCGAAAAACCCAAAAAAGCCCGGTGGTCCCAAAAAGGGGGCCATGCCAAGTCGGGCTGGTTTGATAGACAAGTGGCTCCTGCAATCTCCAGCCAGGCGGGGCGGGTGGTTTTTTTCCGGGAAAAGGGCCGGGGTTTTTTGTTCGGGGCCTGTGGCTGGGATGGCCGGCTGGGTCCTGAAAAACCCCGAACGCAGGATGGTTCCCCAAGAAAGGTGGCACCAGTGCCAATCCGGCTGGATTAAGAGCCCGTGGCTCCCGCATTGCCCGCCGATGACGGGGAGGTGTTTTACTTCCAGGGGAAAAGGGGGGTATTTTTTTTGGGGGCCTGGCTGGATGGCCGGGGGCCCCGAAAATCACAAACGCGGATGGTTTCCCCAAAAAGGGGCACCATGCCAGTGGGTGTTTGATAGAGGAAGGGGGTCCTGCAATTGCCAGCCAGAGGGGAGGTAGTTTTTCCAGGAAAAAGGGGCCCGGGTTTTGTTTTTTGGGGCCGTGCTGGGGGGGCCCCCCTGGGCCTGAAAAAACCCCAATAGGGATGGTCCCAGAAAG
>NW_026995564.1:0-3329 GCF_028769735.1 Zonotrichia leucophrys gambelii
AAAGGGGGGCCCCTGGGGGGTTTTGATGAAAGTGGTTTGCATCGCCGCCCCAAGGGGGGGGGAAGTTTTTTCCGGAAAAAAGGGGTGTTTTTTTGGGGGGGTGGTGGGGTGGGGTGGGTCCGAAAAAACCCTAGCAGGATGGTTCCCTAAAGGGGCACCGTGCCCATGGGGGGTTTTAAAGGGAAGGGCTCCCGAAAACCGCCCAAAGGGGGGTTTAGTTTTTTTTCCCGGGAAAAAGGGGTAGTTTGGTTGGGGGCCCCTGGTGGGGTGGCCGGGTGGCTCCGAAAATCAATAGAGGTGGTTCCCGATGAAAGGTGGCCCGTGCCGATGGGGAGGTTGGATTTCCAATGGGCTGCAATGTCCCGAATGAGGGAGGGCAGTTTTATTGGGAAAACCGGTAATTTTTTTTGGGTTTTGGGGGGGTGGGGTGGGTGAAAATCCCCAAAAAACGGGGGGGTCCAGAAAAGTGCACCGTGCAAATGGGGTTTGTAGGGGCAAGTGGGTCCCCGCAATTCCAAAAGCGGGGGGGTAAGTTTTTCCCCGGGGGAAAGGGGGGCCCTTGGGTTTTTGTTTGGGGGTTTTGGTGGGAGTGGGCGGTCGAAAATCCACTACGCAGGATGGTTCCCCCCTGAAAGGTGGGCCGGGAGTGGGGGTTGTGAGGAAAGGGTTGCAATTGCCGCCATGACGGGAGGTAGTTTTATTCCGGGAAAAAGGGGTGTTTGTTTTGGGACTGTGGTGGGAGTGGCCGGCTGGTCCTGAAATCCACGATAGCAAAGGGGGTCCCGATGAAGGTGGCACCATGCCAGCAGGCTGGTTTGATAGAGGCAAGTGGTTCTGCAATCTGCCAGCCGAAGGGGGGGGTAGTTTGTTTGCCAGGGAAAAGGGGCCGTAGTTTGTTTGGTTTTGGGGGCTGTGGTGGGGTGCCCCTGGCTCCTGAAATCCCACGATACGCAGGATGGTTCCCAGATGAAAGGTGGACCCAGTGCCAAGTCGGTGGTTTGAAACAAGTGGTTCTGCAAAACTGCCAGCCCGAAGTGGGAATTTTTTTTTGGGAAAAAGGGCCTGTTTTTTTTGGGGGTGGGGGGGATGGCCCGGCCCCAAAATCCAATAGCAGGATGGTTCCCCGATGAATGGGACCGTGCCAAATGGGGTTTGGGTAGGGAAAAAGGCCTGAATTGCCCCCAAGGGGGGGGAAGTTTTTTTCAGGGAAAGGGCCGTAGTTTGTTTGGGGCCTGTTGCTGGGAGTGGCCGGCTGGCTTGAAAATCCACAAAAGCAGGATGGTTCCCCGATGAAAAGGGGGCACCGGCCCAGTCGGGTGTTTGATAGAGGCAAGGGCTCTGCAATGCCAGCCAGAGCGGGGGGTGGTTTTTTGCCGGGAAAAGGGCCGTGGGTTTTTGTTGGGGGCCTGTGGTGGGAGTGGCGGCTGGCTCCTGAAATCCACGATACGCAGGATGGTTCCCAGATGAAAGGTGGCACCAGTGCCAGAGACGGGCTGGATTGATAGAGGCAAGTGGCTCTGCAATCTGCCAGCCAGATGATGGGCAGGTCAGTTTTACTTCCGGAAAAGGGCCGTAGATTGTTTTGGGGACTTGTGGTGGGAGTGGCGGCTGGCCCTGAAAATCCACAATACGCTGGATGGTCCCAGATGAAAGGTGGCACCAGTGCCGAGTCGGGCTGGTTTGATAGAGGCAAGTGGCTCCTGCAATCTGCCAGCCAGAAGACGGGGAGGTAGTTTTATTTCCAGGGAAAAGGGCCGTGGTTTGTGTTCGGGGCCTGTGGCTGGGAGTGGCCGGCTGGCTCCTGAAAATCCACGATAGCAGGATGGTTCCCAGATGAAAGGTGGCACAGTGCCAAGTCGGGCTGGATTGATAGAGGCAAGTGGCTCCTGCAATCTGCCAGCCAGAATGACGGGCAGGTCAGTTTTACTTCCAGGGAAAAGGGCCGTAGTATTTGTTTGGGGACCTGTGGCTGGGAGTGGCCGGCTGGCTCCTGAAAATCCACGATACGCAGGATGGTTCCAGATGAAAGGTGGCACCAGTACCGAGTCGGGCTGGTTTGATAGAGGGAAGTGGGTCTGCAATCCCGCCCGTGAGGGCAGGTCGTTTTACTTTTCCGGGAAAAGGGCCGTAGTATTTGTTTGGGGACTGTGGCTGGGAAAATGGCGGTGGCTCCCGAAAATCCACGATTACGCAGGATGGTTCCCAGATGAAAGGTTTGGACCGTGTCGAGTCGGGCTGGTTTGATAGAGGGCAAGTGGCTCCTGTAATCTGCCAGCCCGAAGCGGGTGGGTAAGTTTTGTTTGCCAGGAAAAGGGCCTTGTTTGTGTTCGGGGGCCTGTGGCTGGGAGTGGCCGTCTGGCTCTGAAAATCCACGATACGCAGGATGGTTCCCAGATGAAAGGTTGCACCATTGCCGAGTCGGGCTGGTTGATAGAGGCAAGTGGCTCCTGCAATCTGCCCGCCAATGAGGGCAGGTCAGTTTTAATTCCCGGGAATAGGGCCGTAGTTTTTTTGGGGACCTGTGGCTGGGAGTGGCCAGGCTGGTCCGAAAATCCACATACGCTGGGGTGGTTCCCAGATGAAAGGTGGCACCAGTGCGGAGTGGGCTGGTTTTTATAGAGTCAAGTGGCTCCTGCAATCTGCCAGCCAGAGGCGGTGTGTTAATTTGTTTGCCAGGGAAAAGGGCCCCGGTTTTGTTCGGGGGCCTGTGGCTGGGAGTGGCCCGGGTGGCTCCCGAAAATCCACATAAAGCAGGAAAGGTTCCCAGATGAAAGGTGGGGGACAGTGCCGAGTTGGGTGGTTTGATATGGGGAAGTTGCTCCTGCAATCTGCCCGCCAGAAGCGGGGCGATGAGTTTTGTTTGCCAGGGAAATGGGCCGTAGTTTTGTTTGGGGACCTGTGGTGGGAGTGGCGGCTGGCTCCCGAAAATCACGATACGCAGGATGGTTTCCCCGATGAAAGGTGGCACCATGCCAAGTGGGCTGGTTTGATAATACCAAGTGGCTCTTTCAATTGCCAGCCCGATGAGGGCTGGTTAGTTTTATTCCAGGGAAAGGGCGGTTTGGTTTGGGGTTTTTGGGTGGGAGTGGCCCGGTGGGTCCGAAAATCCACAACCGGGGTGGTCCCAGAAAAAGGTGGGACCAGTGCCGAGTGGGTGGTTTTTATGGGAAGTGGGGCCCGCAATCGCCAGCCAAAGCGGGGGTGGGGTTTTTTTGCCCCGGAAAAGGGCCGTAGTTTTGTTTGGGGGGGTGTCTGGGGGGTGGCGGTGGGTCCTGAAATCCACGATAGCAGGATGGTTCCCAGATGAAAGGGGGGCACCAGTGCCAAGT
>NW_026995565.1:0-3329 GCF_028769735.1 Zonotrichia leucophrys gambelii
AACCACCCGGACTTGGCACTGGTGCCACCTTCTTGGGAACCATCCACGTAATGGGATTTTCAGGGGCCAGCCCGGCCACTCCCAGCCATAAGCCCCAAAAAAAATCTACGGGGCCTTTTCCCTGGAAAAAAAAACAGACCGCCCAACATTTGGCTGGCACATTGCAGCAGCCAATTGGGTAATATTAAACAGCCAAACTTGGCACTGGTGCCACCTTCATCTGGGAAACCATCCGGGTATCGTGGATTTTTTTAGGAGCCAGCCCGGCCACTTCCAGCCCACAGGGGGGCCCCAACCAAGCCCGGCCCTTTTCCTGGAAAGAAAAATGACCTGCCCGTCATCTGGTGGCAGGTTTGGAAGGAGACCTTGACTCTATCAATCCAGCCCGAACTTCGGAACTGGTGCCAACCTTTCATCTGGGAACCATCCCGCGTATCGTGGATTTTCAGGAGCCCCGGCCCCTCCAGCACAGGCCCCGAACAAATACGGCCCTTTTTTTTTCCTGGAAGTAAGACTGAAACCCGGCCCGTCATCTGGCTGGCAAGGGTTGCAGGAGCCACTTCCTCAAACACTCCCAGCCGACTCGGCACTGGTGGCCAACCTTTCATCTGGGAAACCATCTGCGTTTTGTGGATTTTCAGGAGCCAGCCGGCCACTCCCAGCCACAGGCCCCGAACAAAACCAGGCCCCCCTTTTCCCTTTGGCAAAAAAATCCCCCCCGCTTTCTGGGCTGGAAGGAAATTTGCAGGAGCCAAATTGCCCCTATAAAACCCGCCCGACTCGACGCTGGTGCCACTTTCATCTTGGAACCATCCTGCAATATCGTGGATATTCAGAGCCAGCCGGGCCACTCCCGCCCCAGGCCCCCGAAGCAAAACCCAAGGCCCTTTTCCTGGAAGTAATCACCCGCCGTCATCTCGGTGGAGATTGCAGGAAGCCCATTTGCCTCTATCAATCCAGCCGACTTTGGCTTGTGCACCTTTTTTGGGGAAACCACCTGCGGGATCGTGGGATTTTCAGGAGCCAGGCCGGCACTCCCAGCCACAGGCCCCCGAACACAAACTACGGCCCTTTTTTCCTGGAAGTATAGACTTGACCTGCCGTCATTCTGGCTGGCAGATTTGCAGGAAGCCACTTGATCTCTATCAATGCAGCCCGACTGGACATTGGTGCCATCTTTCATCTGGGAAACCGTCCCCGCGTATCGCGTGCGATTTTCAGGGCCAGCCGGGCCACTCCCAGCCACAGGTCCCCAAAAAAAAAACTCACGGCCCTTTTTCCTGGAATAATAAAAACAGACCTGCCCCACTTCTGGCTGGCAGATTGCAGGAGCCACTTGGTACTATCAATCCAGCCGACTTGGTCCACTGCTGCCACATTTTTTATCTGGGACCATCCTGCGTATCGTGGATTTTCAGGAGCCAGCCGGCCACTCCCAGCCACAGGCCCCAAACACAAACCACGGCCCTTTTCCCTGGCAAAAAAAAAAACTCCATGGCCCTCTTCTGCTGGCAGATTGCAGGAGCCACTTCCTCTATCAAACCAGCCCTGACTCCCCCCAACTGGTGCCACCTTTTCATCTGGGAAACCATCTGTGTATCGTGGATTTTCAGGAGCCAGCCGGCCGCTCCCAGCCACAGGTCCCCAAAACAAATACTACGGCCCTTTTCCCTGGAATAAAAACTGACCTGCCCATCATCTGGCTGGCAGATTGCAGGAGCCACTTGCCTCTATCAAACCAGCCCGACTTGGCACTGGTGCCACCTTTCATCTGGGAACCATCCTGCGTATCGTGGATTTTCAGGAGCCAGCCGGCCACTCCCAGCCAAAGTCCCCAAAAAAAAAACTACGGCCCTTTTCCCTGGCAAACAAAACTCACCGCCCGCTTCTGGCTGGCAGATTGCAGGAGCACTTGCCTCTATCAAACCAGGCCCGACTCGGGCACTGGTGCCACCTTTCATCTGGGAACCATCCTGCGTTATCGTGGGATTTTCAGTAGGCCAGCCGGCCCTCCCAGCCCACAGGCCCCGAAAACAAAAACACGGCCTTTTTCCCTGGAAGTAAAACTTGACCTGCCCGTCATATCTGGCTGGCAAGATTGCAGGAGCCACTGGCCTCTATCAAACCAGCCCGACTCGGCACTGGTGCCACCTTTCATCTGGGAACCATCCTGCGTATCGTGGATTTTCAGGAGCCAGCCGGCCACTCCCAGCCACAGGCCCCCCAAAAAAATCACGGCCCTTTTTCCCCCGGAATAAATCTACCCCCCGCTTTTGGGGTGGCAGTTGCAGGGCCACTTCCCCTATCAAACCAGCCGACTGGCATGGGGCACCTTTTTACTGGGAACCTCCTGCGTATCGTGGATTTTCAGGAGCCAGCCGGCACTCCCAGCCACAGGCCCCCCAACACAACCACGGGCCCTTTTTTTTCCCGGAAAAAAAACTACCCCCCCCCCTCTGGCGGCAGATTGCAGGGGCCCCTTCCCCCTATCAAAACCACCAAATTTTTACTGGGCCCCCCTTTTTATCTGGGAACCACCCCCGCGTATGTGGATTTTCGGGGCCCCGCGGCCATTTCCCCCCACAGGCCCCAAACAAAACACGGCCCCCTTTTCCCTGGGAAAAAACTACCCCCCCCTTTTTGGCTGGCAGATTGCAGGGGCCACTTTCTATCAAACCAGCCCGACTTCCTGGGCCCCTTTCTCTGGGAACCATCCTGCGTACGTGGTTTTTTTTAGGGCCAGCCCCAACCCCGCCCCGGGCCCCCCCCCCAAACAAAACAGGTTTTCCCGGAAAAAAACACCCCCTTCTGGCTGCAGAAAGCAGGGGCACTTTTATCAAACCCCCGTGGCCCGGGGCCCCCCTTTTATCTTGGGGAAAAAACCTCCGCTATCTGGATTTTCAGGAGACCGGGCCCCTCCCCCCACGGGCCCCCGAAAAACCAGGCCCCTTTTTTCCCCGGCAAAAAAAAATACCCCCCCGTTTTTGGCTGGCAGATTGCAGGAGCCACTTTCCCCTACCCCAAAAAAGCCCGACGGCACGGTGCCACCTTTTTCTGGGAACCACCCTTTTAAACGTGGATTTTCAGGAGCCAGCCCGGGCCCCTCCCCCCACAGGCCCCAAACAAACCCGGCCCTTTTCCTGGAAAAAAACTACCGCCCGTTTTTGGCTGGAATTGAAAAAGGGGGCCCTGGCTCTAAACCCCCCCACTCGGGATGTGCCACCTTTTTTATTGGGACCACCGCGTATCGTGGGATTTTCAGGAGCCAGCCCGGCCACTCCACCACAGGGCCCCCGAACACAAAACCCCGGGCCCCTTTTCCCCGGAAA
>NW_026995566.1:0-3327 GCF_028769735.1 Zonotrichia leucophrys gambelii
CCCCAAAACAAACACGGCCCTTTTCCCCCAAAAAAATACCTCCCGCTTTTGGCTGGCAGATTTTCAGGAGCCACTTCCCCTATCAAACCACCCAAATCGGGAAATGGTGCCACCTTTCTTTTGGGGAAACCCTCCCGGGGTAACGTGGATTTTCAGGAGCCACCCCCCTCCCACCCCCAGGCCCCCCAACACAAACCACGGCCCCTTTTTCCCCGGAACAAAACTCCCCCCCCGCTTTTGGGTTTGGGGGATTGCAGGGGCCACCCTCTATCAAACCACCCACTCGGCACTGGGGCCAAACCCATCTGGGGGCCATCCCGCGTTTTTGGGGGTTTTTTAGGGCCAGCCGGGGCCCCTCCCAGCCAAAGCCCCCAAAAAAACCACCCCTTTCCCGGAATAAAAAATGACCTCCCCTCTTTTGGGTGGGAGATTGGGGGGGGGCCACTTGCCTCTTCAACCACCAAAGCACTGGGGCCAAAACCCTTTTTTTTTGGGGAAACCCTCCTGCTATCGTGGATTTTCAGGACCAGCCGCCCCCTCCCCCCCACCCCCAAAAAAAACCACGGGCCCCTTTTTTTGGAAATAAAACCCGACCTGCCCTTCCCGGCGGCCCAAATTTCAAAGGGCCCCTTTCCCTATCAAACCCCCCAAATCGCACTGGTGCCACCCATCTGGGAACCACCGCGTAACGGGATTTTTTTAAGCCACCGGGCCCCTCCCCGCCACAGGCCCCCCAACACAAACCACGGCCCTTTTCCCCGGAAAAAAAAATAACCCCCCCCCCTTGGCTGGCGATTCGGAGCCACTTCCCTAAAAACCCGCCCGAAACCGGGACTGGGGCCCCCTTTCACTGGGGAAACCCTCCTGCTATGGGATTTTCAGGACCACCGGCCACTCCCAGCCACAGGGCCCCCCCCAAAACAAAAACCGGGCCCCTTTCCCTGGAAAAAAACCCCCCCCCCCCTTTTGGGGGGGGAATTGCAACCCTTCCTCATCAAACCAGCCCCACTCGGGACTGGTGCCACCCTTTTATCTGGGGAAACCCCCTGCTATGGATTTTCAACCACCGGGGCCCCCCCAGCCAAAAGCCCCCCAAAAAAAACCACGGCCCTTTTCCCCCGGAAAAAAAACCCCCCCCCTTCTGGCTGGCAATTGCAGGGGCCATTCCCTATCAAAACCCGCCCGACTTGGCACTGGTGCCCCCCTTTTACTGGGAACCATCCTGCTATGTGATTTTCAGGGGCCAGCCGGGCCCCTCCCAAACCACAGGCCCCCCAAAAAAAACACGGCCCTTTTTCCCCGGAAAAAATGACCCCCCTCTTTTGGCTGGGAGATTGCAGGAAACCCCTTGGGCCCCCTTTAAACCACCCACTTGGCACTTTGGGGCCAAACCCTTTTATCTGGGGAAACCCCCGCGTATCGTGGGGGTTTTAGGAGCCACCCGGGGCCCCCCCCCACAGGCCCCCAACACAAACCCCGCCCTTTTTCCCGGAAAAAAACCACCCCCCCCGCTTCGGCTGGCAGATTGCAGGGGCCAAATTCCCCTTCAAACCAGCCAACTGGGAAAAAGGGGCCACCTTTCACTGGGGGAAACCCTCCTGCGTTTCCTTGGGTTTTCCCGGAGCCACCCGGGCCCCTCCCCGCCAAAGCCCCAAAACAAACCCCGGCCCCTTTTTCCCCGGAAAAAATTACCCCCCCATTTTGGGTGGCAGATTGCGGGGGCCCCTTTCTATCAAACCACCCAAATGGGCCCGTGCCCCCCCCCCCCCCCTTTTACGGGGAAACCCTCCTGCTATTGTGGATTTTTTGGGGGCCCGCCCGGGGCCCCTCCCACCCCAGGCCCCCCAAAAAAAACCACGGGCCCTTTTTCCCCGGAATAAAACACCCCCTTTCTGGCGGGAGATTGCAGGAACCCTTCCCATCAAACCACCAAATTGGGCCCGGGCCCACCTTTTATCTGGGGAAACCCCCTGCCAAAGTGGATTTTTAGGAGCCAGCCGGCCCACTTTGCCACAGGCCCCCCCCAAAAAAAAACGGCCCTTTTTTCCCGGAAAAAAACCACCCCCCCCCCTTTTTGGGTGGGAATTGCAGGGGCCCCTTCCTCATCAAAAACCCGCCCACTTGGGGGTGGGGCCACCTTTCATCGGGAACCATCCCCGCGTATCGTGGATTTTCAGGAGCCACCCCGGGCCCCTTTCCCCCCAAAGGCCCCAAAACAAAACACGGCCCCCTTTTTCCCGGAAAAAACTGACCCGCCCTTTTTTTGGCGGCGGGTTGCAGGGGCCACTTCCTCTATAAACCAGCCCGACTCGCACTGTGCCACCTTTCTCTGGAACCATTGCATGTGGATTTTCGGAGCCAGCCGGCCACTCCCACCACGGCCCAAAAAAAACCCCGGCCCTTCCCTGGGAAAAAACTACCCCCCTTTCTGGGGGAATTCGGGGCCACTTCCCTTTTAAACCACCCACTGGGACGGTGCCACCTTTCATCTGGGGAAACCCTCCCCGATCGTGGGTTTTTAGAGCACCGCCACCCCACCACGGGGCCTCAACACAAACCCCGGCCCTAATTTTCCCCGGCAAAAAAAACCACCCCCCGCTTCTGGCGCAATTTTTGGGGGCCCTTCCCCTATCAAACCACCCGAAAAGGGCCCGGTGCCCCCTTTCATCTGGGAACCTCCTGCTTATCGTGGATTTTTAGGGGCCAGCCGGCCACCCACCACACCCCCAACCAAAAACGGGCCCCCTTTTTCCGAAAAACTGACCTGCCCTCACTGTGGCAATTGCAGGAGCCACTTGTCTATCAATCCACCCCCCGGCACTGGGGCCACCTTTCAGTAAATCCTGCTTCGTGGGTTTTCAGGACCACCCCACTCCCACCCAGGGCCCCCCAACACAAACCACGGGCCCTTTCCCCGGCAAAAAAACCACCCCCCTTCTGCTGGGGTTGCAGGGGCCCCTCCCCTATCAAACCACCCGCCGGCACTGGTGCCACCTTTTATCTGGGGAAACCCTCCTGGTATTTGGATTTTCAGGAGCCAGCGGCCACTCCCACCCAGGCCCCCCAACACAAAAACGCCCTTTTCCCTGAAAAAAACCACCCCCCCCCGTTCTCTGGGGAGTTGCAGGGGGCCACTTCCTCTAAACCAGCCCGACTGCACTGGTGCCACCTTCATCTGGGGGCCACCCCTATCGTGGGTTTTTAGGACCACCGGGCCCCTCCCACCCAGGCCCCCCCAACACAAAACCACGGCCCTTTTCCCTGGAAAAAACAAACCGGGCCCTCCTGGCTGGGAGTTGCAAGCCCTTCCCCTACAACCACCCACTC
>NW_026995567.1:0-3322 GCF_028769735.1 Zonotrichia leucophrys gambelii
ACCCCCCCCAGGCCCCCCAAACAAAACTACGGCCCCTTTCCCGGAAGTAAAAAATGACCTGCCCTCTCTGGCTGGAAAATTTCGAGCCCCTTGGTTATCAAACCGCCACTTGGCACGGGGCCCCTTTTTCGGGAACCATCCTGGTACGTGGGTTTTCAGAAACACCGGCCCCTCCCCACCACAGCCCCCAAACACAAAATAGGCCCTTTTTCCCCGGAATAAAACTGCCTGCCCGTCATCTGGCTGGCAAGCAGGCCCCTTTCCCCATCAAACCAGCCAAATGGGCCCGGTCCCCCTTTCTCTGGGGAAACCCTCCTGTACGTGGATTTTCGGGGCCACCGCCACCCCAGCCACAGGGGCCCCCAACACAAACCACGGCCTTTCTCTGCCAAAAAACTCCCCGCCCGTTCTGGGGCAATTGCAGACCCCCTTCCCCTATCAAACCAGCCCAAATCGGGACTGGTGCCACCTTTCATCTGGGAAAAAACCCTCCTGCGTATCGGGATTTTTAGGGCCAGCCCGGCCACTCCCACCCAGGCCCCCAACACAAAACCCCGGGCCCTTTTTTCCCTGGCAAAAAAACAAACCCCCCCGTTGGGTGGAATTGCAGGAGCCATACTCATCAAACCCCCGACTCGCCCTGTGCCACCCTTCATCTGGAACCACCTGCGTATTTGGGATTTTTAGGCCACCGGCCCCCCCGCCACAGGCCCCAAAAAAAATCTACGGCCCTTTTCCTGGAAAACTTCCGCCCTCTCTGGTGGAGATTTCAGGGGCCACTTCCCTATCAAAACCCGTCGGCACGGGGCCACCTTTTTCTGGGGAACCCCCTGCGTATCGTGGGTTTTTAGGGGCCCCGCCACTCCCACCCGGCCCCGAAAAAACAGGCCCTTTTCCCCGAAAAAAACTCCCCCCGCTCTGGGGTGCAGTTGCAGGAGCCACCCCCCCCCTATCAACCAGCCCGCGGGGGGAATGGTGCCACCCCTTTATTGGGGAAACCCTCCCGCGTAACTGGGTTTCAGACCCGCCGGGCACCCCGACAAAGGCCCCAAAAAAACACGGCCCTTTCCCCGGAAAAAACCCTCCCACTTTGGGGGGCAGATTCAGGACCCCTTTCCTCTACAAAACCCCCCTACTCGGGAGGGGGCCCCCCTTTCTCTGGGACCATCCCCGGGTTGTGGATTTTAGGGCCGCCCGGCCCCTCCCGACAATCCCCAAACAAACACGCCCTTTTTCCCTGGAAAAAAAAAAAAACTGACCTCCCTCATCTGGCTGGCAATTCAGGAGCCCCTTGTTATCAAACCGCCAACTGGGGCTGGTGCCACCTTTTATCGGAACAATCCCGGGGGGGGGGGGGGGGGGGGGGGGGGGGGGGGGGGGGGGGAACCACCCCCCCCGGGCCCCCGAACACAAACCACGGGCCCTTTTCCTCAAAAAAACTCACCCCCCGCTTCTGGGCAGATTGCAGGGCCATCCCCTATCAAAACCCCCCAAAGCCTGGTGCCCCTTTATCTGGGAACCATCCTGCTACGGGATTTTTAGAGCCGCCCCACTCCAGCCACAGCCCCAACACAAATACGGCCCCTTTTCCCTGGGAAGTAAAACTGCCCGCCCTCATCTGCCCGGGAGATTGCGGACCCTTGCCTCTATCAAACCACCGCTTGGCAGGGCCCCTTTCATCTGGAACCATGGGATGTGGGTTTTCGGAGCAGCCGGGCCCCTCCACCCAGGCCCCCAACAAAACCGGCCCCTTTTCCCGGGAAACAAAAAATACCCCCGCCGGCGCCGGCCCCCCCCCTTTCCCCCCCGGGTCCCCCCAACCACCCGTACTTTTTCGACCCCCCTCCCCCAATTTTCCCCAAAAACCCCCCCCCGAAAAAACCCCCGCCCTCCCCCCAAGCCCGCCCTCCCCCCCCCCCCCCCCCCCGCTCAAACCCCCCCTCCCCCGCCCTTTCCCCCCCCCCCCTGGTCCCCCTCCCCCCCCCCCCCCCCCCAGGGGCCCTTTCCCCCAAAAACCCCTATTTTTGGGGCCGCCCCCCTCCCCCCCCCCCCCCCCCTTTTTCCCGGGCCCCGCCGCCCCCCCGGGGGCCCCACCCCCCCCCCCTCCCCCCCCCTCCCCCCACGGATTTTGGAGCCCCCCCCCCCCCCCAAACCCCCCAAAAACCCCCCGGGGGCCCCCCCCTCACCCCCCCTTCTTTTTTTCCCCCCCTCATCAAAACCGCCCACCCCTTTGCCACCCCCCTCCTCCCGCCCCCCCTTTTCAAACCGCCCACTCCCCCACCCCCCCAAAAAACCCCCCCCCCTTTCCCCCGGGAAAGAAAAAACCCCCCCCCCCCCTGGGTCAGATTTAGGACCAAATTTTATCAACCACCCATGGCATGGTCCACCTTTCTCGGGGGGCCATCCTGCTTCGTGGGTTTTCAGGAGCCACCGGCACCCCAGCACAGGCCCAAAAAAACACGGCCTTTTCCGGAAAAAAACCACCCGTCCCCTTGCTGGCAATTCAGGGCACTTCTCTATCAACCAGCCCGACTTGGCATGGTGCCACCTTTATCGGGACCCCGGTATCGGGGATTTTCAGGGGCCAGCCGCCACCCCCACAGGCCCCGAAAAACAAACCACGGCCCTTTCCCGGCAAAAAAACTCACCCATCCCCCTTTGGCTGGCAGATTGCAGGGGCCCCTTCCCCTATCAAAAAAGCCCCACCGGCATGGTGCCCCTTTTTATCGGGGGCCATCCTGGGGTTCGTGGTTTCAGGAGCCACCCACTCCCGCCACAGGCCCAAAAAAACACGGCCTTTCCCTGGAAAAAACGACCGCCCGTCTGGCTGGGATTGCAGGACCCTTTCTCTATCAACCAGCCGACTCGCATGGTGCCACCCTTCATCGGGAACCACCTGCGTACGTGGATTTTCAGGGGCCCCGGCCCTCCCCCCCACAGGCCCCCAAAAAACAGGGCCCCTTTTCCGGAAAAAACTAAACCCCCCCTTCGGCGGCGTTTGCTACCCACCCCCCCCTTATAAAAAGCCCACCGGGTGGGCCACCCTTTTATCTGGGGAACCATCCGCGATCGGGGTTTTCAGGGGCCGCCGGCCACTCCCCCCACAGGCCCCCCAACACAAACACGGCCCTTTCCCTGGCAAAAAAAACTCACCCGCCCCCCTAGGCTGGCAGATTGGGAGGAGCACTTCCCCAAAACAAACACCCGCTGAACTGGTGCCATTCATCTGGACCCTCCGGACGGGGTTTTCAGAGCCGCCGGGCACTCCCAGACAAGGTCCCCAAAAAAAATACCCCTTTCCCTGGAAGTAAATGCCTCCCTC
>NW_026995568.1:0-3319 GCF_028769735.1 Zonotrichia leucophrys gambelii
GGGAACCATCCTGCGTATCGTGGATTTTCAGGAGCCAGCCCACTCCCAGCCACAGGCCCCAAAAAACTACGGCCCTTTTCCCTGGAAGAAAACTGACCTGCCCGTCTTCTGGCTGGCAGATTGCAGGAGCCACTTGCCTCTATCAACCAGCCCACTCGGCACTGGTGCCACCTTTCATCTGGGAACCATCCTGCGTATCGTGGATTTTCAGGAGCCAGCCGGCCACTCCCAGCCACAGGCCCCAACACAAACCACGGCCCTTTTCCCTGGAAGTAAAACTGACCTGCCCGTCATCTGGCTGGCAGATTGCAGGAGCCACTTGCCTCTATCAAACCAGTCCGACTTGGCACTGGTGCCACCTTTCTTCTGGGAACCATCCTGCGTATCCTGGATTATCAGGAGCCGGCAGGCCACTCCAGCCACAGGCCCCCGAACAGAAACCACGGCCCTTTTCCCTGGCAAAAAAATCTCACCCGCCCCGCTTCTGGCTGGCAGATTGCAGGAGCCACTTGCCTCTATCAAACCAGCCCGACTCGGCACTGGTGCCACCTTTCATCTGGGAACCATCCTGCGTATCGTGGATTTTCAGGAGCCAGCCGGCCACTCCCAGCCACAGGCCCCAAACACAAAACTACGGCCCTTTCCCTGGAATAAAATGACCTGCCCGTCTCTGGCTGGCAGATTGCAGGAGCCACTTGCCTCATCAAACCAGCCCGACTTGGCACTGGTGCCACCTTTCATCTGGGAACCATCCTGCGTATCGTGGATTTTCAGGAGCCAGCCGGCCACTCCCAGCCACAAGGTCCCCAAAACAAACTACGGCCCTTTTCCCTGGAAATAAAACTGACCTGCCCCTCTTCTGGCTGGCAGATTGCAGGAGGCACTTGCTCTCATCAAACCAGCCCGACTCGGCACTGGTGCCACCTTTCATCTGGGAACCATCCTGCGTATCGTGGATTTTCAGGAGCCAGCCGGCCACTCCCATGCACAGCCCCGAATACAAACTACGGCCTTTTCCCTGCAAAGAAAACTGCCCCCGCCCTCTGGCTGGCAGATTGCAGAGCCACTTGCTCTATCAATCCAGCCCGACTCGGCACTGGTCGCACTTTCATCTGGGAACCATCCTGCTGCATCGTGGATTTTCAGGACAGCGGCCACTCCAGCCACAGGCCCCAAACAACACGGACCCTTCCTGGAAATTACCTGCCAAAACTTACTGCGCAGATTGCGGAGCACTTGCGATCAATGTCCAACTGGACTGTGCACTGGCACTTCATCTGGGAACCATCGCGTATCGTGGATTTTCAGGAGCCAGCCGAGCCAGCCCAGGCCCCAACACACCTCCGGACACATTTACCTGGACTTAAACTCCCTGGCATACTACCGCCAGATCTGGGGCAGATTGCAGGACCACTCTCACAACCAGCCCGACTGGCACTGGTGCACCTCATTGGAACACCCGTATGTTCTAGGCACGCCTAGGAACTCCTGCCAACGGAATTTTCAGACCGCCGCTTCCCGGACCACAGCCTCAACCACCACTCGGCCTTTCCAGATCAGGAGACTTGCCCTCCAGTCACAGCCGACTGCAGGAGCCACTTCCTCTGACAATCCGCCACGATTTCAGGGCACCGGTGCCCTCCGCGGAACCCAACTACGTGGCTTTTGCCGCCGGCACTCACCCAGCCCAGCTCGCTGCAATAATCAGGCCCTTTTCCCTGGCATAAAACTACGCCACTGGTGGCCACCTTTGCAGGAGCCACTTGCTATCACGTCGATTTCGGACGGGCCACTTCGTCATCGGGAACCATCCGCTCGAATTTCAGCCACCACGGCCCCTTCCGCCACACAAACAAACCGCCCTTTCCCTGGAATTCAGGATGACACTCCCTTTCTCACCACCATTCGGCACTTGCCCTTTCAAACCGCCGAACCATCTGCGTACGTGGATTTTCAGGAGCCATGCGGCCATCCCAGCCAGGCCCCGCCAACACCAAGCCACAGGCCCCATTATACCCTGGCAATAAAACTGCCATCGCCCTTTGGCTGGCAGATTGCAGGCAACCAGCCTCTACAACCAGCCCCTTTCATGTGCCACTTTTTGGAACATCTGGTTTGGATTTCGACAGCGGCTCCACCACAGGCCAAACACGCTTTCTGGATAAAACACGCCCCTGTGGCAATGCAGCCACTGCCCTACAGCATGACTGTGCCACCTTTCTGGGAACACTGCATGTGGATTCAGACGCGCATCAGCACAGGCCACAAAGGCTTCCCTGAAAATACGCCTGGCAATGGGAGCCTCTACACCGCCTGGCATGGTCACTTTCTGGGAACCATCCTGCGTATCGTGGATTTTCAGGAGCCAGCCGGCCACTCCCAGCCACAGGCCCCGAACACAAACACGGCCCTTTTCCCTGGAAGTAAAACTGACCTGCCCCTTCTGGCTGGCAGATTGCAGGAGCCACTTGCCTCTATCAAACCAGCCCGACTGGCACTGGTGCCACCTTTCATCTGGGAACCATCCTGCGTATCGTGGATTTTCAGGAGCCAGCCGGCCACTCCCAGCCACAGGCCCCCGAACACAAACCACGGCCCATTTCCCTGGCAAACAAAACTCACCCGCCCCGCTTCTGGCTGGCAGATTGCAGGAGCCACTTCCCCATATCAAACCAGCCCGACTCGGCACTGGTGCCACCTTTCATCTGGGAACCATCCTGCGTATCGTGGATTTCAGGAGCCAGCCGGCCACTCCCAGCCACAGGCCCCGAACACAAACCACGGCCCTTTTCCCTGGCAAACAAAACTAACCCACCCCGCTTCTGGCTGGAAGATTGCAGGAGCCACTTGACTCTATCAAACCAGCCCGACTCGACACTGGTGCCACCTTTCATCTGGGAACCATCCTGCGTATCGTGGATTTTCAGGAGCCAGCCGGCCACTCCCAGCCACAGGCCCCAAAACAAATACGGCCCTTTCCCTGAATTAAAACTGACCTGCCCATCTCTGGCTGGCAGATTGCAGGAACCACTTGGCTCTCTCAAAACCAGCCCAACTTGGCACTGGTGCCACCTTTCATCTGGGAACCATCCTGCGTATCGTGGGTTTTCAGGACCAGCGGGCCCCTCCCAGCCCCAGGCCCCCGAACACAAACCACGGCCCTTTTCCCTGGCAAACAAACTCACCCCGCCCCGCTTCTGGCTGGAAAATTGCAGGAGCCACTTCCTCTATCAAACCAGCCGACTCGGCACTGGGGCCCCCTTTTTATCTGGAAACATCCCGCGTAGTGGATTTTTGGGCCCGCCGGCCCCTCCCCCCC
>NW_026995569.1:0-3315 GCF_028769735.1 Zonotrichia leucophrys gambelii
CCCCTTTCATCTGGGAACCATCCTGCGTATCGTGGATTTTCAGGAGCCAGCCGGCCACTCCCAGCCACAGGGCCCCCAAACAAACACACGGCCCTTTTCCCTGGAAAAAAACTCCCAGCTTTTGGCTGCAGATTGCAGGACCACTTCCTCTATCAACCAGCCCGACTGGACGGTGCCACCTTTCATCTGGGAACCATCCTGCGTATCATGGATTTTCAGGAGCCAGCCGGCCACTCCCAGCCCCAGGTCCCCAACAAAACTACGGCCCTTTTCCTGGAAGTAAAACTGACCTGCCCGTCATCTGGCTGGCAGATTGCAGGAGCCACTTGCCCCTATCAAAACCAGCCCGACTCGGCCTGGTGCCACCTTTCATCTGGGAACCATCCTGGGGTATCGTGGATTTTCAGGAGCCAGCCGGCCACTCCCAGCCACAGGGCCCCCAAAAACAAACCACGGGCCCTTTTCCCTGGGAAAGAAAACTCACCCGCCCCGCTTCTGGCTGGCAGATTGCAGGAGCCACTTCCTCTATCAAACCAGCCGACTTGGCACTGGTGCCACCTTTCATCGGAACCCCTCCTGCGTATCGTGGATTTTCAGGAGCCAGCCGGCCACTCCCAGCCACAGGCCCCAAAACAAACCACGGGCCCCTTTTTCCCCGGCAAACAAAACTCACCCGCCCGCTTCTGGCTGGCAGATTGCAGGAGCCACATCCTCTATCAAACCAGCCGACTGGGACTGGTGCCACCTTCATCTGGAACCATCCTGGTACGTGGTTTCAGGGCCACCGCCACTCCCAAGCCCAAAACACGGCCCTTTTCCCTGGAAAACACCCCTCGGCTGCAATTGCAGACCCTCTTTACCACCCACTGCCTGTCCACTTCATCTGAACCATCCGCGTATCGTGATTCGGACCAGCGCACTCCACCAGCCCAAAAACACGCCCTTTCCTGAAAAACTACCTGCCCCTCGGGTGGCAATTCAGACCACTTGTATCAACCGCCACTTGGCACGGGCCACCTTTCTTGGACCACCGCTATCGTGGTTTTCGAGCCACGCCACTCACCAACCCAAAAAACACGGCCTTCCTGAAAAAACCCCTTCTGGCGCAATTCAGAGCCACTTCTCTATAACCACCCGACTCGCACTGTCCTTTATTGACCATCGATGATTTCAGCCGCACTCCCCCCACAAAACGCCTTCTGAAAACTCCGCCCTCGCTGCAATTGCGACCTTCTTCAAACCACCGACTGGCACTGGTGCCACCTTCATCTGGAACCATCCTGCGTATCGTGGATTTTCAGGAGCCAGCCGGCCACTCCAGCCACAGCCCCAACACAAACACGGCCCTTTTCCCTGGAAAAAACTACCGCCCGCTCTGGCTGGCAATTGCAGGAGCACTTCCTATCAACCAGCCCGACTTGGCACTGTGCCACCTTTCATCTGGGACCATCCTGCGTATCGTGGATTTTCAGGAGCCAGCCGGCCACTCCCAGCCACAGCCCCCGAACACAAACCACGGCCCTTTTCCCTGGCAAAAAAACTCACCCGCCCGCTTCTGGCTGGCAGATTGCAGGAGCCACTTCCTCTATCAAACCAGCCCGACTGGCACTGGTGCCACCTTTCATCGGACCATCCGCGTATCGTGGATTTTCAGGAGCCAGCGGCCACTCCCAGCCACAGGCCCCAAACAAACACGGCCCTTTCCCTGGAAAAACTACCGCCCCTTCTGCTGGCAGATTGCAGGAGCCACTTTATCAAACCAGCCCGACTGCACTGTGCCACCTTTCATTGGGAACCATCCTGCGTATCGTGGATTTTCAGGAGCAGCCGCCACTCCAGCCACAGGCCCCAACACAAACACGCCTTTTCCTGGAAAAAACTACCGCCCCTCTGCTGGCAGATTGCAGGAGCCACTTGCCTCATCAACCAGCCCGACTCGGCACTGGTGCCACCTTTCATCTGGGAACCATCCTGCGTATCGTGGATTTTCAGGAGCCAGCCGGCCACTCCCAGCCACAGGCCCCAAACAAAACACGGCCCTTTCCCTGGAAGTAAAACTGACCTGCCCTCTCTGGCTGGCAGATTGCAGGAGCCACTTCCTCTATCAAACCAGCCCGACTGGCACTGGTGCCACCTTTCATCTGGGAACCATCCTGCGTATCGTGGATTTTCAGGAGCCAGCCGGCCACTCCCAGCCACAGGCCCCCGAACACAAACCACGGCCCTTTTCCCTGGCAAAAAACTACCCGCCCGCTTCTGGCTGGCAGATTGCAGGAGCCACTTGACTCTATCAAACCAGCCCGACTCGGCACTGGTGCCACCTTTCATCTGGGAACCATCCTGCGTATCGTGGATTTTCAGGAGCCAGCCGGCCACTCCCAGCCACAGGCCCCCGAAACAAACCACCGCCCTTTTCCCTGCAAAAAAACTACCCGCCCGCTTCTGGCTGGCAGATTGCAGGAGCCACTTCCTCTATCAAACCAGCCCGACTTGGCACTGGTGCCACCTTTCATCTGGGAACCATCCTGCGTATCGTGGATTTTCAGGAGCCAGCCGGCCACTCCCAGCCACAGGCCCCCAAACAAAACTACGGCCCTTTTCCCTGGAAGAAAACTGACCTGCCCGCATCTGGCTGGCAGATTGCAGGAGCCACTTCCTATCAAACCAGCCCGACTGGCACTGGTGCCACCTTTCATCTGGAACCATCCTGCGTATCGTGGATTTTCAGGAGCCAGCCGGCCACTCCCAGCCACAGGCCCCGAACACAAACCACGGCCCTTTTCCCTGGAATAAAACTGACCTGCCCCGTCTTCTGGCTGGCAGATTGCAGGAGCCACTTGCCTCTATCAAACCACCCGACTCGGTACTGGTGCCACCTTTCATCTGGGAACCATCCTGCGTATCGTGGATTTTCAGGAGCCAGCCGGCCACTCCCAGCCACAGGCCCCCGAACACAAACCACGGCCCTTTTCCCTGGCAAGTAAAACTCACCTGCCCCTCATCTGGCTGGCAGATTGCAGGAGCCACTTGCCTCTATCAAACCAGCCCGACTCGGCACTGGTGCCACCTTTCATCTGGGAACCATCCTGCGTATCGTGGATTTTCAGGAGCCAGCCGGCCACTCCCAGCCACAGGCCCCCGAACACAAACCACGGCCCTTTTCCCTGGAACAAAACTCACCCGCCCGCTCTGGCTGGCAGATTGCAGGAGCCACTTGCCTCTATCAACCAGCCGACTCGGCACTGGTGCCACCTTTCATCTGGGAACCATCCTGCGTATCGTGGATTTTCAGGAGCCAGCCGGCCACTCCCAGCC
>NW_026995570.1:0-3315 GCF_028769735.1 Zonotrichia leucophrys gambelii
CTGGAACCATCCTGCGTATCGTGGATTTTCAGGAGCCAGCCGGCCACTCCCAGCCACAGGCCCCAAACAAACTACGGCCCTTTTCCCCGAATAAAACTGACCTGCCCATTCTGGCTGCAAGATTGCAGCACACTTGGACTCATCAAACCAGCCAACTTGGCACTGTGCCACCTTTCATTCTGGAACCATCCTGCGTATCGTGGATTTTCAGGAGCAGCCGGGCCCCTCCCAGACACAGGCCCCCGAACACAAACCACGGCCCTTTTCCCTGGAAGTAAAACTGACCTGCCCATTTCCACTGCTGGCCGATTCAGACCCTTGCCTATCAACTCCGACTCGGCACTGGGCCACCTTTCATCTGGAACCATCCTGGTTCTGGATTTTCAGGAGCCAGCCGGCCACTCCCAGCCACAGGCCCCAACAAAACACGGCCCTTTTCCCTGGCAACAAAATTCGCCGCCCCCTTCTGCTGGCAGATTGCAGGACCACTTCCTCATCAAACCAGCCGACTCGGCACTGGTGCCACTTTCATGGGACCTCTGCGTATCGTGGATTTTCAGGGCCGCGGCCACTCCCACCAAGCCCCCAAACAAAACACGCCCTTTCCCTGGAAGAAAACAACACCCCTTCGGTGCAGATTGGGAGCACTTCCTCTATCAACAGCCCGACTCGGCATGGTGCACCTTTCATCTGGGAACCATCCTGCTATCGTGGATTTTCAGAGCCAGCCGGCACTCCAGCCAAGGCCCCCAAAAAAACTACGCCCTTTCCCTGGAATAAAACTCCTGCCCTCATCTGGCTGGCAGATGCAGAGCATTGCTCTATCAAACCACCCGACTTGGCACTGTGCCACCTTTCATCTGGAACCATCCTGCGTATCGTGGATTTTCAGGAGCCAGCCGGCCACTCCCAGCCACAGCCCCCAACACAAAACACGCCCTTTTCCCTGGCAAACAAAACTACCCCCCCTTCTGGCTGGAATTGCAGGAGCCACTTGCCTCTATCAACCAGCCGACTGCACTGGTGCAACCTCATCTGGGAACCATCCTGCGTATGTGGATTTCAGGACCAGCCGCCCTCCCAGCCACAGGCCCCAACAAACCACGGCCTTTTCCTGGAAAAACTACCGCCCTCTTGGCTGGCAATTGCAGGAGCATTGCTCTATCAAACCACCCGACTGCACTGTGCACTTTCATCTGGGAACCACCTGCGTATCGTGATTTTCAGGAGCCACCGCCACTCCCGCCACAGGCCCCAACACAAACCACGGCCCTTTTCCCTGGAAACAAACTCACCCCCCCTTCTGTGCAATTGCAGGACCACTTCTCTACAAACCAGCCGCTGGCCTGGTGCACCTTCATCTGGGAACCATCCTGCATCGTGGATTTCAGGAGCCAGCCGCCACCCCACCACAGGTCCCAAACAAATACTACGCCCTTTCCTGGAATTAAAAACTGACCTGCCCATCATCTGGCTGGCATTGCAGGACCACTTCCTCTATCAACCACCCGATTCGCACTGGGCCACCTTTCATCTGGAACCATCCTGCGATCGTGGATTTTCAGAGCCAGCGGCCACTCCCAACACCCCAAACACAAACAGGCCTTTCCGGAAGTAAACGACTGCCCTCACTGGCTGCAGATTGAGGACCACTTCCCCTATCAAACCAGCCCGATCGGCACGTGCACCTTTCATCTGGGAACCATCCTGGTTCGTGGATTTTCAGGGCCAGCGCCACCCCGCACAGCCCAAAACAAAACTACGCCCTTTCCTGAATAAACTGACCTCCCCTTCTGCTGGCAGATTGCAGGACCACTTGCTCTATCAACCAGCCCAACTGGCACTGGGCCACCTTTCTCTGGGAACCATCCGCGTATTGGATTTTCAGGACCACCGGCCACTCCCACCCAGCCCCAACACAAACACGCCCTTTTCCCTGGAAAAAAACTACCCCCGTCTCTGGCTCAGATTGCAGGGCCACTTCCTCTATCAAACCACCGATGGACTGGGACTTTCCTCTGGAACCATCTGTGTATTTAGGAGCCGCCCCCAGACAGGCCCAAACAAAACGGCCTTTTCCCTGAAACAAACTCACCCGCCCTGCTTCTGGCTGGCAGATTGCAGGAGCCACTTCCCCATATCAAACCAGCCAGACTCGGCACTGGTGCCACTTTCATCTGGGAACCATCCTGCGTATCGTGGATTTTCAGGAGCCAGCCGGCCACTCCCAGCCACAGGTCCCCAAACAAATACTACGCCCTTTCCTGGAATTAAAACAGACCTGCCCATCTCTGGCTGGCAGATTGCAGGAGCACTTGGCTCATCAAACCACCCGACTTGGCACTGGTCCACTTTTCATCTGGGAACCATCCTGCGTATCGTGGATTTTCAGGAGCCACGGCCACTCCACGCCACAGGCCCCCAAACACAAATACTGCCCTTTTCCCTGGAAAAAACTGACCGCCTCATCTGGCTGGCAGATTGCAGAGCCACTTCCTCTATCAAACCAGCCCGACTGGCACGGGTGCCACCTTTCATCTGGAATCGTGGATTTTCAGGGGCCACCCGCCCCTCCCCGCCACAGGCCCCCAAAAAAAAACTAGGCCCTTTTCCCTGGAAAAAACTACCGCCCCCTTCTGTGGCAATTGCAGAACCATTTTTATTAACCGGGATTGGCCTGGGGCAAACCCTTTTATCGGGGGAACCATCCTGCGTACGTGGATTTTCAGGGGCCAGCCGGCCACTCCAAACCCCAGGCCCCCGAAAAAAAACGGCCCTTTCCTGGAAAAAAAACCAAGCCCCCCTTTTGGCTGGGAATTAGAGCCATTCCCCCATCAAAACCCCCGACTGGCCGTGCCACCCTTTTATTGGAACCATCCTGCGAAAGTGGATTTTCAGGACCAGCCCCACTCCCAGCAACCCCAAACAAAACACGGCCTTTTTTCCCCGGAAAAAACAAAACCGCCCGCTCTGGGTGGCAATTGCAGGACCCTTCCCCCTAACAACCACCCCCCCACTGGTGCCACCTTTCATCTGGGAAAACCCTCCTGGTATCGTGGAAATTTTTAGGAGCCAGCGGCCACTCCCACCACAGGCCCCCAACAAAACCACGGCCCTTTCCCCCGGAAACAAAAAACCGCCCTCTTCTGTGGGAGTTGCGGGGCCACTTCCCTCTATCAAACCAGCCGACTGGGATGGTGCCACCTTTTATCTGGAACCCCCTGCTATCGTGGATTTTCAGGGGCCCGGGGGCCCCTCCCCGCCCCAGGGGCCCCCCAAAAAAAACACGGCCCTTTTCCTGAAAAAAACTTACAC
>NW_026995571.1:0-3315 GCF_028769735.1 Zonotrichia leucophrys gambelii
CTATAACCCGCCCGGCGGCACTGGTGACACCTTTCTTGGGAACCTCCTGCGTTCGTGGGTTTTCAGGAGCCCGCCCGGCCCCCCAGCCACAGGCCCCAAACAAAAAATACGCCTTTTTCCCCGGAAAAAACTATCGCCCCCTCTGGCTGGGAGATTGCAGGGGCCCCTTTCCTCTATCAACCAGCCGATGGGACTGGGGCCACCCCTTTTATCTGGGAACCCTCCGGTATCGTGGGTTTTTTAGACCGGCCAATCCCCCCCACAGCCCCGAACACAAACCCGGCCCTTTTCCTGGCAAAAAAATCACCCGCCCCGCTTTGGCTGGCAGATTTCAGGGGCCATTCCTTTTAAACAAACCAGCCCGACTTCACTGGTGCCCCTTGGGCGGGAGCCATCCAGTGTTTTGGGATTTTCAGGGGGCCCCCGGCCCCTCCCAGCCAAAGTCCCCAAAAATTATCTACGCCCTTTTCCCGGAAGTAAAACTGACCTGCCCTCTTTTGCTTCCCAAATTTTTTAACCACTTGTTTTCAACCGCCGACTTGCACTGGTGCCCCTTTCTTGGGAACCCTCCGCGTTGTGGGTTTTTTAGGAGCCCGCCCGGCCCCTCCACCACAGGCCCCAAAAACAAAAACGGCCCTTTTCCTGGAAAAAATACCCCCCGTTTCGGTGGAATTGCAGGAGCACTTCTTTCAAACCATCCCGACTCGACACTGGTGCCCCTTTCTCTGGGAAACCCTCCGGGATGTGGATTTTTAGGGGCCAGCCGGCACTCCCAGCCACAGGGCCCCAAACACAAATGGCCCTTTTCCTGGAAGTAAAAGTGCCCCCCCGGGCATTGGCGGCAGATTGCAGGAGCCATTGGTTATCAACCGCCCGATTTGGCACTGGTGCCCCTTTTACTGGGGAACCATCCTGCGTATGTGGTTTCAGGGAAACCAGCCGGCCACTCCCCCGCCAGGCCCCCCGAACACAAACCACGGCCCCTTTTCCTGGCAAAAAATTACCCCCCCCGCTTCTGGCTGGCCGATTTAGGGCCCCTTCCCTCTATATTCTCCCGACTGGCATGGGGCCCCCTTCTCTGGGAACTCCCGGTATCGTGGATTTTCAGGAGCCGGGCCACTCCCAGCCAAGGGCCTAAAAAAATCTACGGTCCTTTTCCTGGAAGTAAAAAGACCACCCATCGTTGGGTGGCGATTGCGGGGCCCTTGCCTTTCAAACACCGATTGGGACGGGGCCACCTTTTCTGGAACCATCCCGCGTATCGTGGATTTTCAGGGGCCCGGCCCCTCCCAGCCAAGGCCCCGAACAAAACCGGCCCTTTTTCCCGGAAGTAAAACTGACTGCCCGTCATCTGGCGGAGATTGCGGAGCCACTTGCCTTTCAAACCAGCCCCACGGACGGTGCCACCCTTTATTGGGAACCCCCCTGCGTATGTGGTTTTAGGAGCCGCCGGCCCTCCAAACCACAGGGCCCCCGAAACAAAAAACGGCCCTTTTTTTCCCCGAATAAAACTACCCCGCCCCCCCTGGTGGGAATTGCAGGGCCCCTTCCTTACAAAACCCGCCCGATTGGCATGGGGGCCCCCTTTTTGGGGAAAATCTGCTATTGTGGATTTTCAGGACCCGGCCACCCCAGCCCCAGGGCCCAAAAAATCTACGGCCCTTTTTCCCGAAGTAAAAGACCTGCCCATCATCTTCAAATTGAAGCCACTTTTTATCAAACCGCCCCACTTGGCATGGGGCCACCTTTATTGGGAACCTCCCCCCCTATCGTGGGTTTTCAGGAACCAGCCGGCCCCTCCCCGCCACAGGCCCCGAACACAACCACGGCCCTTTTCCCCGGGAAACAAATCACCCCCCCCTTTTGGTGGCAGATTGCAGGAGCCACTTCCCCCTATCAAACCCCCGACTCGCACTGGGGCCCCCTTCATTGGGAACCATCCCGTACGTGGTTTCAGGAGCCACCGGCCCCTCCCGCCCAGGCCCCAAAAACAAACAGGCCCCTTTTTTCAAAAACACCCCCCCACTCGGCTGGGAGATTGCAGGAGCCATTCCCCCCCTTTAACCCCCCGCCGACTGGTGCCACCCTTTCATCTGGGAAAACCCTCCCGCTTCGTGGATTTTTAGGAGCCAGCCGGCCCCTCCCGCCACAGGCCCCAAACAAACCACGGCCCTTTTCCCGGAAATAAAAAGACCTCCCTCATTGGCTGGGCCCTTCAGGGGGCCCCTTGCCTCTATCAAACCGCCCGATTTTTCACTGGTGCCACCTTTATCTGGGAACCACCCAAAATCCTGGTATGTGGTTTTTTAGGAACCACTGGGCCCCTCCCCCCACAGCCCCAACCAAAACCACGGGCCCCTTTTCCCTGGAAAAAAAACCCCCCCCACTTCTGGTGGGAGAATTTCAGGAGCCACTTGCCCTATCAAACCAGCCCGTTGGCCTGGTACCCCCTTTTTTGGGACCATCATGTTTGTGGTTTTTTAGGGGCCCCCCGGCCCCTCCCCGCCACAAGGCCCCCAAAAAAACCGGCCCCTTTTCCCCGGAAAAAACTACCGCCCTCTCTTGCTAAAAAAGAAGCCACTTTTATCAAACCCTTTGACTTGCATGGGGCCACCTTTCATCTGGGAACCCTCCCGCGTATGTGGGGTTTTAAAGGGGCCAGCCGGCCCCTCCCGCCACAGGCCCAAAACACAAATAGGGCCCTTTTTCCCCGGAAAAAATGACTGCCCGTCATCTGGTGGCAGATTTTCAGGGGCCACTTCCCCTTTTAACCACCCGACCGCACTGGTGCCCCCTTTATTGGGAAACCCTCCCGCGTATCGTGGGTTTTCAGGGGGCCAGCCCCGGGCCCCCCAGCCCCAGGGCCCCAAACAAACACGGCCCTTTTCCCCAAGTAAAAGACCTCCCGTCATCTGGTGGGAGATTGCAGGGGCCACTTTCCTCTATCAAACCCGCCCGCTCGGCACTGGTGCCACCCTTTTATCTGGGAACCATCCTGCGTATGTGGTTTTAGGAACCGCCGGCCATCCAGCCACAGGCCCCGAACACAAACCACGCCCTTTTCCCTGGGAAAAAAACTAACCCCCCGTTTTGGTGGCGATTGCAGGAGCACTTCCTCTATCAAGCCCGACTTTGGGATGGGCCACCTTTATCTGGAACCATCCTGGTATCGTGGATTTTCGAACCAGCCCGGCCCCCTCTCACCACAGGCCCCGAACCAAAACCCGGCCCCTTTTTACCCCGGCAAAAAAACTCACCCGCCCCGTTCTGGCTGCAGATTGCAGGGGCCACTTGCCCCATCAAAAAAGCCCGACT
>NW_026995572.1:0-3313 GCF_028769735.1 Zonotrichia leucophrys gambelii
GTTTTTTTCCCGGGGAAAAAGGGGCCCTGGTTTTTGTTCGGGGCCTGTGGGTGGGAGTGGCCGGCTGGCTCCTGAAAAACCACGATACGCAGGAAAAATTTCCCCCGAAGAAAGGGGCACCATGCCGAGTCGGGGTGGGTTGATAGAGGAAAATGGCTCCTTTCCCAAACGCCAGCCAGAAGCGGGCGGGGGAGTTTTTTTCCAGGGGAAAAAAGGGGGGTGGTTTTGTTTGGGGGGTGTGGCGGGGGGGGGCCCTGGGTCCTAAAATCCACGATACGCAGGATGGTTCCCAGATTTAAAAGGGGGCCCCAGGCCCAAAAAGGGCTTTGGTTGAAAGGCAAATGGCTCCTGCAATCTGCCCCGCCCGAGAGGGAGGTCATTTTTTTCCAGGGGAAAAAGGGGCCCTGGTTTTTTTGGGGCCTTTTGGCGGGATGGCCCCCTGGGTCCTGAAAATCCACATTTTTTGGGGTGGTCCCAGAAAGGGGGGACCCGTGCCAAGTCGGCTGGTTTGAAAAAAGGCAAGTGGGTCCTGCAATTCTGCCACCAGAAGCGGGGGGTAAAAATTTTTCCGGGAAAAGGGCCCTGATTTTTTTGGGCCCCGTGGCTGGGAGGGCCGGCTGGGTCCTGAAAAACCACGATACGCAGGATGGTTCCCAGATAAAGGGGCACCCGGCCCCAGTCGGGGTGGTTTTATGAGGCAATGGGTCCTGCAATCTGCCAAACCAAAAGCGGGCCCGGGAGTTTTTTCCAGGGGAAAAAGGGCCCTGGGTTTTTTTGGGGGCCTGTGGGTGGGAGTGGGCCCCCTGGCTCCTGAAAATCCACATAAAGCAGGATGGTTCCCAGATGAAAGGTGGCACCGTGCCAAGTTGGGCGGTTTGATAACAAAGGCTCCCGCCCAATTTTCCAGCCAGAAGGGGGGGGGCAGTTTTACTTCCAAGGGGAAAAAGGGCCCCCTTTTTTTGGGGCCCTTTTGGGTGGGGGGGCCGGGTGGCTCCTGAAAATCCAAAAAAACCGGATGGTTTTCCCAAAAAAGGGGGCACCCGTGCCAAGTCGGGCTGGTTTTAAAAACCCCAAAAAGGGGGCCCGCAAATTTCCACCAGATTAGGGAGGGAGTTTTTTTTTTCCCGGGAAAAGGGCCGTGTTTTTTTGGGGGCCTGTGGCTGGGGGGGCCGGCTGGCTCCTGAAAATCCCCCCATAAAAAGGGTGGTTTCCCCCCGAAAAGGTGGCACCCGTGCCAGTCCGGGGTTTGGGTTTTATAGAGGGAAGTGGCTCCTGCCCAAACTGCCAGCCCGAAAACGGGCGGGGGATTTTTTCCAGGGGGAAAAGGGGCCCTGGGGTTTTGTTTGGGGGGCCCTTTGGGTGGGAGTGGGGCCCGGGTGGCTCCTGAAAAAAAAACGTACGCAGGATGGTTCCCAAAAAAGGGGGCACCATCGCGGGGTGGTTTTATAGAGGAAAAAATGGCTCCTGCAACTGCCAGCCAAGCGGGGGAGTAGTTTCTTCCAGGGGAAAAGGGGCCCTGGTTTTTTTTCGGGGGGCCGTGGGTGGGGTGGCCGGGTTCTCCTGAAAATCCAGATAGAGGATGGTTCCCAGATGAAAGGTGGACCATGCCAAATGGGCTGGTTTATAGAGAATGGCTCCCGAATCTGCCCCCAGAAGCGGGGTAGTTTTTTCCAGGGAAAAGGGGCCTGGTTTGTTGGGGCCTGTGGGTGGGATGGCCGGGGTGGCTCCTAAAACCCACATACCAGGGTGTTTTCCCAAAAGAAAGGGGGCACCAGTCCGTGGGGCTGGTTGAAAACAAGTGGTCCTGCAATTGCACCAAAAGGGGCAGGTCATTTTTTTTTCCAGGGGAAAAGGGGCCCTTTGGTTTTGGGGGCCCGTGGGTGGGAGTGGCCGGGGGCTCCTGAAAATCCAGATAGGGAGGAAAGGGTTTCCCCGATGAAAGTGGCACCATGCCAGCGGCTGGGTTGATAGAGGGGAAGTGGCTCCTCAACTGCCAGCCAGTGACGGGCGGTAGTTTTTTTTCCAGGGGAAAAGGGGGTGGTTTGGGTTTTTGGGGGGGTGTGGTGGGAGTGGGGGGCTGGCCCTGAAAATCCACATACCGGTGGTTCCCAGATGAAAGGTGGCACAGTCCAAAAGGGCTGGTTTATAACAAGGGGCCCCGCAATTGCCAGCCAAGAGGGGGGTTTTTTTCCAGGAAAAGGGGCCCTAGATTTTTTTGGGGGCTTTTGGGTGGGAGTGCCGGCTGGGTCCTGAAAACCCCATACGGTGGTCTCCCGAAAGGTGCACCATGCAAATCGGGGTGGTTTATAAGGGGAATGGCCCCCGCAATCTGCCCGCCAGGCGGGGGATTTTTTCCAGAAAAGGGGCCGTTTTTTTTGGGGGGTGGGGGAGTGGCCGGGTGGGTCCTAAAATCCACGATAACCCCGGATGGTTCCCAAGAAATCCCCGTGCCAATGGGGGGTTTATAAAAAGGGGCCCCGCAATTTCCCGCCAGAAGGGGGGTTGTTTTTTTCCAGGGGAAAAGGGCCCTGTTTTTTGGGGGCCTGTGGCTGGGAGTGGGCCGGTGGCTCCTGAAAATCCACAAACCGGATGGGTTTCCCAATAAAGGGGGGACCCTGCCAAACGGGGGTGGAATAGAGGGAAGTGGCCCCCGCAATCTGCCAGCCAGAGAGGGGGAGGGCATTTTATTCCCGGGAAAAAAGGGGTTTTTGTTTCGGGGGCCTGTGGGTGGGGGTGCCGGCTGGCCCTGAAAAACCACGATACCAGGATGGTTCCCAATGAAAGGTGGGGCCAGTGCCAAAAGGGCGGTTGATAACAAGTGGCTCCCCAATTGCCGCCGATGGGGCAGTCAGTTTTTTTTCCAGGGAAAAAAGGGGCCTGTTTTTTTGGGGGGTGTGGGTGGGGGTGGGCCGGGGGCCCGAAAATCACATCGGGGATGGGTTTCCCCGATAAGTGGACCTGCCGGCGGCTGGTTTTATTGGGCAAGTGGTCCTGCATTGCCAGCCAGAAGGGGGAGGTATTTTTTCCCGGGAAAAGGGGGCCTTTTTTGGGTTGGGGCCTTGGTGGGAAATGGCCGGCTGGGTCCCGAAAAACCCGAAGCAGGATGGTTCCCCGATGAAAGGGGGCACCAGTTTCCAGTCGGGCTGGTTGATAAAGGGAAATGGGCCCAATTGCCCGCCAAGCGGGAGGGGATTTTTTTCCAGGGAAAAGGGGCCCTGGGTTTTGTTGGGGGGGCCCGTGGGTGGGATGGCCGGCTGGCTCCGAAAATCCACGATAGCAGGATGGTTCCCAGATGAAAATGGGACCAGTGCCA
>NW_026995573.1:0-3310 GCF_028769735.1 Zonotrichia leucophrys gambelii
GAAATCCACACGTCTAGGCTGTGGGTGTTGGGCAGTGCTCTGATCCCAAGGGACTTGGAAGGGTGTGGGCTTGTGGTGGTGTCGGATGCGGGTGTCCAGAAGTGGCATCTGGTGTTGAAACAGGCTATGAAGCGTTTTCGGGAAGGGCGTTTTGGCCTGGGGGTGCTGTCTATCACGATCGGTGGTATGAGTGGCATGCAGCGGGTTTGAAGGCTTGTGCGCGGGGGTTTTCAGAAGGTGGTGTCGGGGGTTGTGGAGTGGCGTGCGAAACGATACGGATGTCCAATGAGTGGCGGCAGTCGGGATAAAAGTGTCCTGAATGCACAGGGGGTATTTTATTCCGGAAAGGGCGGTTTTTTGGGATGTGGCTGGGATGGCCGCTGCTCTGAAAATCAATACGCAGGATGGTTCCAGAGAGGGCCCGTGCAAGTGGGTTTGAAGAGGCAGGTCTGAAGCACAGTGGCCGGTGATGGAAAAGCCTATTGTTTGGGCGGTGAGGCGCTGGCTCCTGAATCCACTGAGTGTTCAGTGAAGGTGGCCGTCGAGTGGCTGGTTGAAATTTCAATTCACAAGGGGTGTTTCAGGGAGGCCTGGGTCGGGCTGTGTCTGGGAGTGGCGGCTGGCTCCTGAAAATCCACGATACGAGGATGGTTCCCAGATGAAAGTGCACCAGTGCAGTCGGGATGGTGATAGGCAAGTGGCTCTGCAATTGGCAGCCAGAGAGGCAGGTCGTTTTGATCAGGGAAATGGCCGTAAGTGGTGTTTGGGGCCTGTGGCTGGGAGTGGCCGGCTGGCTCCTGAAAATCCACGATACGCAGGATGGTTCCCAGATGAAGTGGCACCAGTGCCGAGTCGGGTGGTTGAATGGCCAAGTGGCTCCTGCAATCTGCAGCCAGAAGGGGCGGGTGAGTTTTGTTTGCCAGGGAAGGGCCGTGGTCTAATCGGGGCTGAGGGTGGCAGTGCGGTGGCTCCTGAAATCCACGATACGCAGGATGGTTCCCAGATGAAAGTGGCACCAGTGCCGAGTGGGCTGGTTTGATAGAGGCAAGTGGCTCTGCAATCTGCCAGCCAGATGGTGGGAGTGTTTTCTAATCCAGGGAAAAGGGCCGTGTGTTGTAGGGGCTGTGGCTGGGAGTGGCCGGCTGGCTCCTGAAATCCACGATAGCAGTGGTTCCCAGATGAAGGTGGCGCACCGTGCCAGTCGGGCTGGTTGATAGAGGCAAGTGGCTCCTGCAATCTGCCAGCCAGAACAGGGCGGAGTGAGTTTTCCAGGGAAAAGGGCCGTGGTTTGTGTTGGGGCATGTGGCTGGGAGTGGCCGGCTGGTCCTGAAAATCCACGATACCAGGATGGTTCCAGATGAAAGGTGGACAGTGCGAGTCGGGCTGGTTGATAAGAAGTCCATCTGCAATGTCCCAGATGAAGGGGACGTGCTATCTGCAGGAAAAGGGCGTGGCTTGATTGGGGGCCTGATGGCTGGGAGTGCGGTGGCTCCGAGAAATCAGTACGAGGATGGTTCCCAGTGAATGGTGGCCAGTGCCAGTGGCTGAATTGCATAGTAGCAAGTGGTTCCCTGAATCTGCACAGCAGAGGGGTGGTGAGTGTGTCCGACGCAAAAGGGCCGTGTTTGTTTGGGCTTGGCGGAAGTGGCCGGTGGCTCCTGAAAATCCACGATACGCAGGATGGTTCCCAGATGAAAGGTGGCACCAGTGCCGAGTCGGGCTGGTTTGATAGAGGCAAGTGGCTCCTGCAATCTGCCAGCCAGAAGAGGGCAGGGTAGTTTTTTTGCCAGGGAAAAGGGCCGTGTTTGTGTTCGGGGGCCTGTGGCTGGGAGTGGCCGGCTGGCTCCTGAAAATCCACGATACGCAGGATGGTTCCCAGATGAAAGGTGGCACCAGTGCCGAGTCGGGCTGGTTTGATAGAGGCAAGTGGCTCCTGCAATCTGCCAGCCAGAGCGGGGCGGTGAGTTTTGTTCCAGGGAAAAGGGCCGTGGTTGTGTTCGGTGGCCTGTGGCTGGGAGTGGCCGGCTGGCTCCTGAAAATCCACGATACGCAGGATGGTTCCCAGATGAAAGGTGGCACCAGTGCCGAGTTGGGCTGGATTGATAGAGGCAAGTGGCTCCTGCAATCTGCCAGCCAGAAGATGGGCAGGTCAGTGTTAATTCCAGGGAAATGGGCCGTAGTTTTTATTTTGGGGGCCTGTGGCTTTGGGGGGTGGCCGGGTGGCTCCTGAAAATCCACAATAGCGGATGGTTCCCAGAAGAAAGGGGGCACCCGTGTCGAGTTGGGTGGTTTGATAGAGTCAAGTGGTACTGCAATCTTCCAGCCAGAAGCCGGTATGGTTTAGTTTTGTTTTTCAGGGAAAAGGGCCGTGGTTTGTGTTCGGGGCCGTGGCTGGGAGTGGCCGGCTGGGTCCTGAAAATCCACGATAAGCAGGATGGTTTCCCCGATGAAAGTGGCCCAGTGCCGAGTCGGGGTGGTTTGATATGGGGAAATGGCTCCCGCAACTGCCAGCAGAAGCGGGGGGGGTGAGTTTTTTGCAGGAGGGGAAAAAGGGGCCCTGGTTTGTGTTCGGGGGCCCGTGGCTGGGAGTGGCCGGCTGGCTCTGAAAATCCACGTTTCGCAGGATGTTCCCCGATGAAAGGTGGCACCAGTGCCAAGTCGGGCTGGTTTGATATGGGGAAGTGGCTCCTGCAATCTGCCAGCCAGATGACGGGCAGTTCAGTTTTACTTTCAGGGAAAAGGGCCGTGTTTTGTCTCCGGGGTCCTGTGGCTGGGAGTGGCCGGCTGGCTCCTGAAAATCCACGATACGCAGGATGGTTTCCCCGATTGAAAGGTGGCACAGTGCCGAGTCGGGCTGGTTTGATAGAGGACAAGTGGCTCCTGCAATCTGCCAGCCCGAAGCGGGGCGGGTAGTTTTGTTTGCCAGGGGAAAGGGCCGTGGTTTGTGTTGGGGCCTGTGGCTGGGAGTGGCCGGCTGGCTCCTGGAAAATACCACGATACGCAGGATGGTTCCCAGATGAAAAGGTGGCACCAGGTGCCAAGTCGGGCTGGTTTGATAGTACAAGTGGCTCCTGCAATCTGCAGCCAGATGATGGGCAGGTCAGTTTTACATCCAGGGAAAAGGGCGTGTATGTGTTTGGGGCACGTTGGCTGGGAGTGGCCGGCGGCTCCTGAAAATCCACGTAGCAGGGTGGTTCCAGATGAAGGTGGCACCCGTGCAGTCGGGGTGGTTTTATAGAGCGTGGCTATGCAAACTGCCCGCGGGGAAGGGGGCGGGTGGGTTTTTTTCCAGGGGGAAAAAGGGTGGTTT
>NW_026995574.1:0-3308 GCF_028769735.1 Zonotrichia leucophrys gambelii
CCTTCGGATACGGCCTCCCCGCAGAGCCCCTCAACCCCCAGCGGCTTCGGAACATGGCTCATCACCCCACTCCCAACCGACACCGCTTTTCGGCACGCTGCCCGCCTCAACAGGCCCCAAACACTACTCCTCTCTGGGAGCTGCATTGTTTCAGACCGCCCCACTCCCCACGGACCACCATCGGCTTTTCCCGGAGACGACTCCCGCACGCCCAATACAGAGCCCTTCCTAAAAACCGCCCCTGGCTGGCACTTTCAGGAACCACCTGATCTGATCCAGGCAGCGGCCACTCAGAACGCCCCCGAACAAACCACGGCCCACCCTGGCAAATAACGCCCCCATCTGCTGGCAGATGCAGGAGCCACTTCTCATCAACCAGCCCGCTGGACTGTGCCACCTTTCTTCTGGACCACTCTATCTGGATTCAGGACCACGCCACCCAGACAGGCCCCACACAAACCACGGCCCTTTTCCTGAAAAACTCCCTCTCTGCTGGCAGATGAGGAGCACTCCCCCTCGAACGCCCCTACGGGCCACCTTTCATCGGGACATCTGCATGTGGTTTCAGACCACGGCCCTCAAGCCCAGGCCCCAAACAAAACCACGGCCTTCCTGGAAATTCACCCCCCCTCGCGCATCGGACTTCCTTAACACCGCTCTGGTGCACCTTGCTCGAACCACCCAAGTTTGGGCACGCCACCCCCGCCCAACAATAGCCTTCTGAATAAACTGCCTGCCTTCTGAGATCAGGAGCTTAACAGCCACTGCACGCCTCAACATGCTCGATCAGACCACCTGCACAGCCCCACAACAGCCCTTCGGCCTACCCCCCCGTTTGTGATAGGAGCATGCCTCAACCAGCCACAACTGCCTTTCTGGACATCCTGCGGGTCAGACCCCTCCCACCACGGCCATAGCTTTCGGAAACACGCCCTTCACGGCCCGAACAAACCATGCCTTCCAACAAACCCCCGTTCTGCTGCAATGCAGGAGCCACTTCTGATCAGACCGGCCTCCACCCGCCCCGAACACAACGCTTCCCTGGAAACAAAACTACCCACCCCGCCGGCGGAAATCAGAGCCCTTGCTCTACAAACCAGCCCGACCGACACTGGTGCCACTTCACGGAACCATCCTCAATGTGGATTTAGGAGCCACGCACTCCACCACGGCCCCCAATACAAAGTACGGCCCCCTCCCTGGAATAAAACTACCTGCCCTCTCTGGCGCAGATTGCAGGACCCTTGCCTCTACAAACCAGCCCACTTGCACTGGTGCCACCTTTCATCTGGGAACCATCCTGCGATCTGGATTTTCAGGAGCCAGCCGGCCACTCCCCAGCCACAGGCCCCCGAACAAAACTACGGCCCTTTTCCCTGGAAGTAAAACTGACCTGCCCCACTCTGGCTGGCAGATTGCAGGAGCCACTTGCCTCTATCAAACCAGCCCGACTCGGCACTGGGCACCTTTCATCTGGGACCATCCTGCGTATGTGGATTTTCAGGAGCCAGCCGGCCACTCCCACACAGGCCCAAACAAATACGGCCCTTTCCCTGGAATAAAACTGACCGCCCTCTTCTGGCTGGCAGATTGCAGGAGCCACTTGCCTCTCAAACCAGCCCGACTGGCACTGGTGCCACCTTTCATCTGGGACCATCCTGCGTATCGTGGATTTTCAGGAGCCAGCCGGCCACTCCCAGCCACAGGCCCCCGAACACAAACACGGCCTTTCCCTGGAAAAAAACTACCCCCCGCTTCTGGCTGGAGATTGCAGGAGCCACTTGCTCTATCAAACCAGCCCGACTCGCACTGGTGCCACCTTTCATCTGGGAACCATCCTGCGTAT
This sequence comes from Zonotrichia leucophrys gambelii, assembly GCF_028769735.1. Taxonomy (NCBI): domain Eukaryota; kingdom Metazoa; phylum Chordata; class Aves; order Passeriformes; family Passerellidae; genus Zonotrichia; species Zonotrichia leucophrys. The sequence goes on from NW_026995574.1 coordinate 1,847, forward strand.
GTGGATTTTCAGAGCCAGCCGCCACTCCCAGCACAGGCCCCCAAAAAACACGGCCCTTTCCCTGGAAAAAAACTACCGCCCCTTCTGGCTGGCAGATGCAGGACCACTTCTCTTCAAACCAGCCCACTGGCATGGTGCCACCTTTCATCTGGGACCATCTGCGTATCGTGGATTTTCAGGAGCCAGCCGGCCACTCCCAGCCACAGGCCCCCGAACACAAACCACGGCCCTTTTCCCTGGAAACAAAACTGACCCCCCCTTCTGGCTGGCAGATTGCAGGAGCCACTTGCCTCTATCAAACCAGCCCGACTCGGCACTGGTGCCACCTTTCATCTGGGAACCATCCTGCGTATCGTGGATTTTCAGGAGCCAGCCGGCCACTCCCAGCCACAGCCCCCAAACAAAACTACGGTCCTTTTCCCTGGAAGTAAAACTGACCTGCCCATCTCTGGCTGGCAGATTGCAGGAGCCACTTGCCTCTATCAAACCAGCCCGACTCGGCACTGGTGCCACCTTTCATCTGGGAACCATCCTGCGTATCGTGGATTTTCAGGAGCCAGCCGGCCACCCAGCCACAGGCCCCCGAACACAAACCACGGCCCTTTTCCCTGGCAAACAAAACTCACCCGCCCCTGCATCTGGCTGGCAGATTGCAGGAGCCACTTGCCTCTATCAAACCAGCCCGACTCGGCACTGGTGCCACCTTTCATCTGGGACCCATCCTGCGTATCGTGGATTTTCAGGAGCCAGCCGGCCACTCCCAGCCACAGGCCCCCGAACACAAACCACGGCCCTTTCCCTGGAAGTAAAACTGACCCCGTCTCTGGCTGGCAGATTGCAGGAGCCACTTGCCTCTATCAATCCAGCCCGACTCGGCACTGGTGCCACTTTCATCTGGGAACCATCCTGCGTATCGTGGATTTTCAGGAGCCAGCCGGCCACTCCCAGCACAGGCCCCAACACAAACACGGCCTTTTCCCTGGCAAATAAAACTGACCGCCCGCTTCTGGCTGGCAGATTGCAGGAGCCACTTCCTCTATCAAACCAGCCCGACTCGCTACTGGTGCCACCTTTCATCTGGGAACCATCCTGCGTATCGTGGATTTTCAGGAGCCAGCCGGCCACTCCCAGCACAGGCCCCCGAACACAAACTACGGCCCTTTTCCCTGGCAAAGAAAACTCACCCGCCCCGCTTCTGGCTGGCAGATTGCAGGAGCACTTGCTCTATCAAACCAGCCCGACTCGCACTGGTGCCACCTTTCATCTGGGAACCATCCTGCGTATTGTGGATTTTCAGGAGCCAGCCGGCCACTCCCAGCCACAGGCCCCCAAACACAAACCACGGCCCTTTTCCCTGGCAAACAAAACTCACCCGCCCCGCTTCTGGCTGGCAGATTGCAGGAGCCACTTGCCTCTATATAACCAGCTTGACTTGGCACTGGTGCCACCTTGGGTCTGGGAG